>NC_057800.1:197499907-197512549 GCF_018294505.1 Triticum aestivum | reverse complement strand
AAATGCCTTGTCCCTTTATAAAGAGGGTGAATATCAAGCGTCCTCCTCGTGGCCGTTTGGGACTTGCCTAAAATCTAGGAGTCCTAGGCACGGTTGGGTTACCCACGTCCGTATTGATGAGAATCCCATAATAAGGGGAACACGATCTCTCCTTTGACAAGGCGTGTCAAGAAACCGCCTCACGTTTTGTGCGGGGCTGGTTAAAGAAAAATGGTTCAAATAATTACCGGGCCATGGCATGATGTCATACTGCCAAAACGTGTCAGCAGATTGGATTTGTGGAAATATTATTCTCTCTATAGTGCTATGTGGAACTTATTTTGTAGGGTCGGACACTATCCTTGTATTCAAATTCTTCCGTGGTGTATTCGGAGGAGGAACCCGCCTTGCAATGCCGAAGACAACACTGCGCGTCAGGCTCGACGTCATTGAAACCTGGTTCAGGGGCTACTGAGGGAGTCTGGGATTAGGGGTCTCTGGACAGCCGGACTATATCCTTTGGCCGGACTGTTGGACTATGAAGATGCAAGATTGAAGACTTCGTCTCATGTCCGGATGGGACTCTACTTGGCGTGGAAGGCAAGCTAGGCAATACGGATATGGATATCTCCTCCTTTGTAACCGACCTTGTGTAACCCTAACCCTCTCCAGTGTCTATATAAACCGGAGGGTTTAGTCCGTAGGACAAGGACAACATACAATCAGACCATAGGCTAGCTTCTAGGGTTTAGCCTCTCCGATCTCGTGGTAGATCAACTCTTGTACTACTCATATTATCAAGAATAATCAAGCAGGACATAGGGTTTTACCTCCATCAAGAGGGCCCGAACCTGGGTAAAACATTGTGTCCCCTGCCACCTGTTACCATCCGCCTTAGATGCACAGTTCGGGACCCCCTACCCGAGATCCGCCGGTTTTGACACCGACATGGGGCATGGAGGAGATCCTCCCCTCCAGATCGAACAGGGAGGAGAAGGAAGTGGGGCGCTGGTCTCCGGCGGGGCCAGTCGAAGACGACGACCTCAGGCAGGGGAGCTCGGGCTCCTGGATCGAGAGGGGAGGCGCGGGAAGGATGGACCCGAAGGGATGGTTGGGTGGCGGCGGAAATCAAGGATATGGTCGGAGGCTGCTGGTTGGCTGGATCCGATCTGGGAGAATCTCAAGAGAGAAAGGAGTTGGTCGGGGAGGCTGTGGGATCAAAGGAGGGGATCCCAAGAGGATTTGGTGGAGTGGCGGCGGGATGGGACATCTCCCTAGAAGTTAGGGTTTCTGGTTTATATAGTGACTGATTTAGGTTAGGGGCTAAATGGACCCTCCGATCGTAATCAGGCGGTCGAAAAAATAGGTTAGGAAAGTCTATATAAGAAACGCAGATGTTTTAGGGATGTTAGGGGATGATCCGGACCCCTCGGTAACAACATCCCGTGTCGGGTTCGGGTAAGCTTCGGACACACGCGAGGGGTCGATGCACTGTGCAAAGAGGGGTTAGGCAAACGAGGTCATGTGTGTGGTTGGACTGATAAGAGAGAGGAGGAATGCAACCCGGCAACCATTTCCAGAGACCGGAAACGTCCGATGATAGACCGACTATATTGTTGCTATAGTTATCCGTTGGGGCATCAAACGGACACCGAATGCGATGAAACTTGGCAGGCGGTCTACCTACACTATAACAAGACCGCACGCCAACTGTCATACCATTCCGAGAAATTTTTCCGTCCACTTATAAAATACTATTTCGAAGGTGTCGGGGGCACGTGCAAGTGTGTCTGGGCTCAGAACTGACAACGGAAAGAACTGGGAGACCCGGACAGATGCAAGTTTTGAAAACATGATGATGCAATGCACATGATGACATGGCAAGATGGAACACACAAGGGAATGACAAGGCAACAACAGCGAATCACTGGAAGACACCTGGCGCAACGGACTCGGGGCGTCACAACACTCCACCACTACAAGAGGATCTCGTCCCGAGATCTAGGATGGCAGCGGGGGAAACGGAAGAGGAAGGGGAAGAGGTAAAACTAAGTTGCTTCTTTGAAAATGAGTGAAACAAAAGAACCTTGCGAGGTTGAACAAATTGAAAGAAAGAATACAACTAATATGAACAAAGTTGAAAACACTCTATTAGAAAAGAGGAACAAGGAACCTTACTAGAGCCATGTAGGTTGAAAGACATAAGAAAAAGGGTTCCAATGGACAGGAAGTACATGCAAGCACTCCGGATGAAACGAGATGTACAAGGAACGATAAAGATCAATTACGACAACACTTCAGTTGGAAATGGAAGGCAAAGAATATGAAGTTGGCAAAATGAAAACACTAGGATGGGACTCTGGCTAGAAGAGGAATGATAGACACAACACTCCAGTTAAAACAAGATATAGAAGGAATATGAATGATGTCGTGGAATTGTCATGGCAGATGCCTTAGTGAAAGGACTTAAGCGTGGAGCCATGGCATCTAGGAAGCTTAAAGGGGTTAAAATGGGACAAAGGACACGAGGGTTTATACTTGTGGATGTGGGGCTCCAGCAATCCCTTAAGGTTCGAACACTGGGGTGCGCGTGAAGTCTTTCCTTCCCACCGATCCACGCCCTAGCTCGCTAAGATCTCGCGGACGAACTCGACGAACTTGCAACACAGAAAGACACGAGGTTTATACTGGTTCGGGCCACCGTTGTGGTGTAATACACTACTCTAGTGTAGTCGTGGTGGATTGCCCTAGGGATGATGATGAACAATACAAGGGAAGAACATCCTCCTGAGGTTGAGGTGTTCTTGTGAGTAGGCTCTCGATTGGGTTGGATCAAGCTAAGATGAGATGAGATGATCCCTCCTCGCCTCGCTTCGCCTTTTTATGGTGGCTAGCTCTACTTATATAGGCCCTGGTCCTCTTCCCAAATATCAAGCAGGAAGGGAGCCAACAACGGTGGGCAAATTTGAAGGGGGACAGCTAGTACAAGCTATCCTGACAAAAGTGGTCTTCGCCTGCGAAAAGCTCTGGTGGTGACGCCGTCTTGGGATCCACGATGACCTCCATCTTGCCGTCCTCCTGGTCTTGGTCTCGTTGCACCAATATAGCAACCGTTGCCTGATGCCTCGGTACTCTTCGTCTGCGCCGGCCTCCTTAGCACCAAAGAGGAAATAAGGATGCTGCGCGCGCTGGCGTCTGCTTGTCACCCGCCTAGTGTCGTGCGTCATGGCTCACGTCATGAGGCCCTGGTGAGGTTTGCCCCGCCTTGATATCTCCGCTCCTCGTGAGCATGCCTGGCTAGGCCTCTCCAGATGAGGTCTTGCATCGTCTGCCTCGCGAGGCCCTCGCGAGGGTCTTGGATGCCTTGTTGATGAAGATGGGTCGTACGGCCTGCTGGCTTAGCCACTCCGTGGGCCGCAGGCAGGCAAGTCTGGGACCCCCGTTCCTAGAACACCGACAGTAGCTCCCGGGCCCAAGGTGCGCTCGGGCTTGGCTTCGCGACAAAGCCAAGGGCCAAGTACAGAGCGCCACGGGCCCCCAAAGCTTGCAGCCTTTGCTGATGCGTGGCGGTTGATTGGATGTGGGCGTATCCGCTTCCCCATGCTGCCTCGGCAACTGCACGACTTGACAAGTCCCTGTGACATGCAAGGAAAACCATCATTACCTGCAATCGTGGGAGACGTCGGTTGGCCTTCTCTTGCTATAAATGGGGAGGGGGGGCGGAGCCCCCATCGCCCATCTCTTCCTCGCTTGCTTGCTTATTCCTCCTTGCTCCACTGTTGAGAACAATGGCACCCATCAGAAAGTTTTCTACTGAAGAGAAGGGAAAGGCTCCCCATGATGATCCGGGGCCTCTTCCGCTGAAGAAATGGTTGATCCATCGCCGCGATGAAGTGGCGATGCAAGTGGTGTTGAGGCCTTGGTGCGAGCAGCCTCCTCTGGGGTACCCGCTGCCCTTGTACGCCCAAGCCTAGGGCTTGGGAGGACGAAGTGACAAGCAGCGCCGCCCATGCCGCATCTAGGGCGGTGACACGCGCCGTCGCCCCTAGGGTTCACGCCACGGACTCCTCGCGCGAGTTGGTGCTGTGGGCGCCGATGCCTCCAAGCTCCTGGATCCGCTTCCCGCGGTTCTTCTCCAACGTGATGCCGCCGAGGGGGCCTCTCGAGCTCTGGCTGCAGCACGCCAACTGTAGCGCTCCGGCGACCGGAGCGGAGACCGAAGCGGTCCCCACCGGCAAGATCTTCATGACTCGCTGCTGGGGCGAGATCGTGCGGGTCTTCCGCGCGAGGGGCGCCCTCGCGATCTACTTCAAGTACGACGGTGTATCCACGCTCTTCTTCAAGGTCTTCGATGCTGAGGGCCACTGCCTAGAGTGCTGCTCTGGAGAGGTGCGCGAGGCTGATGCACGCTCCGCTCGCGACCACTCCAGCAGCAGCAGCAGCCCTCCTGAGCTCTATGAGACTCCGGAGACGAGCGATGACAGCTACGTGCCCCCGAGCTCTCGTCGCTCTCGGAGCAAAGCTACGGCGTCTGTCTGTCGCCGCCGCTAATCTGGATGGGGTTGGCGCCGACCTCCCGTGGCCCACTGTTGATGATGGTGTCCACCACGGAAGGATGTAGATAGGATTCCCCATAGTATCAGCTTTTGTTTCCTGCGAAGAGTCATGAATTACCCCGTGGGGGCATGTAAGGGTCCGTAATGTCTTCTGTGCTTGTCTTCCCTGTTATGAAAATTTGGTGAACGCATGTCCCGTTAAGGTTCGGTCCCCCCTTTCTTTCCTCGCGATAGCTTGTTGCTCTACGCTGACAGGTCCCGGTCCCCAGGTAGGCTACAGCCGTCGCTGGTATGCCAGGTCGCGTCCCATGGTCAAGGCCAGGAGGTGTGCGGCCCGAGGTCCAGTAAGAGCCCCTAAGGCGCGATGCTTAGGAGGCCCCCCTTAGCGCTCAAGCAGCCATGGTAAGGCGAGAAAGGGAGTTGACGTGGCCGCAACGGGGTTGCATCAAGGCGAGTGTGACCATTAGGCCCAAACATTTAGCCGATCCGAGTGCGGGACTTATCTTGTTGATCTCGTGGTGACTCCTGATGCTACGCTAGGGCTGCGCGCCTATTCATGTGGCATAGCTAGGCCGGCCCATACGAGTTTCCCTCCCCTCATGCTCTCCTTAATGCTCTACGTCCTCAGGTCCCGACCCTTCAGCGAGCTCAGCCGCCGCTGGTATGCTAGGTCGCGATGCTGTGGTCAAGGCTAGGTGGTGACTCCGCGGGGTCGGCGGTACTGTCCTAGAGAGGAGGCAGATCCGGCTTGAACTTGCCCGGCTAGGGGACGCTACGCAGCTCTGGGGTGAAGGCGCAGAAGCCAGCCGTGTATGCCGAGGCCCCCTTCGGAGGTGGAGCTTGGTCTTGATGAGGTCTGCGCTGCACCGCTGCGGGCGGTGCGCGGTCTTGATGAGGTGGCACGGGGAGCGCAGGTACAACTTCTCGCGGCCATGGAATTTTTTGGCGGCTTCTCTCTTCGCACGCAGGTGCCGGGCGTGGCGGATCATGCCGCGGAGCCGCGCGCCTTGGTGCCAAGGCGCTGTCTTGGGGCTGAGCTGGTGGAGGCACGCCATGAGCCCCGTCGCCCGCGGCTGGTTGAGGGGGAGGCTGAGAGTGGGACGGCACCGGAGAGCCCCCTGCGGCGCGGACGAGCTCGGCGACGCGGTCGAGCCACTCCTCGTAGAGGTCGTCGACGGGGCGGTAGCGCAGGAGCTCGTTTGCCGCGAGGAGCGCGGCCCGTGCCTCCATGGGAGCGCAGTGCGCGTGAGATGAAGAACCGGCAGGGGTCAGCAATGGAGTGGCGATGCGGCCGTCCTGCCGCACCGAAGGATGCAGCGAGGATGCCTGCTGCTCGTTCCCTGTCGGGCCGGTGGCAGCGTTGGCTGCGGGAGACGGAGAACGACGATGTGGCCCATCGACGGGAGCCGTCTGAGTGACGCGGGCGGTGAGGGCAGCTCGACGCTCAGCTCGAGCACGGCGAGCATCCGCCATGGAGACGACGCAGCGATGGAGCGACAAACTGATGGAAGGGAAACTACGGCGCACCCCTACCTGGAGCCCCAAATGTCGAATGTGGTGCTCCGGCAAACCCTTAAAGTTTGAACACTGGGGTGGGTGCGAAGTCTTTCCTTCCCACCGATCCACGCCCGAGCTCGCTAAGATCTCGCGGACAAACTTGACAAACTCACAACACAGAAAGACGTGAGGTTTATACTGGTTTGGGCAACCATTGTGGTGTAATACCCTAGTCCAGTGTGGTGGTGGTTGATTGCCTCTAGGGCTGATGATGAACAGTACAAGGGAAGAACAACCTCCTGAGGTTGAGGTGTTCTTGTGAGTAGGCTCTCGATCGGGTTGGATCATGCTAAGATGAGATGAGATGGTCCCTCCTCGCCTCGCTTCGCCTTTTTATGATCGCTAGCTCTACTTACATAGACCATGGTCCTCTTCCCAAATATTGAGCGGGAAGGGAGCCAACAACAGCTGGCAAATTTGAAGGGGGACAGGTGGTACAAGCTATCCTGACAAAAGTGGTCTTCGCCTGCGAAAAGCTGTGGTGGTGATGCCGTCTTGGGCTCTACGATGACCTCCGTCTTGCCGTCCTCCTGGTCCTGGTCTCGTTGCACCAATATAGCAAGCTTTACCTGATGCCTCGATACTCTTCATCTATGCTGGCTGACTTAGCACCAAAGAGGAAATAGGGATGTTGTGCGCGCTGGCGCCCGCCTGGTGTCGTGCGTCATGGCTCAAGTCACGAGGGCCTCGTGAGGTTTGCCCCGCCTTGATATCTCCGCTCCTCGTGAGCCTGCCTGGCTAGGCTACTCTATAGGAGGTCTTGCGTCGTCCGCCTCGCGAGGCTTGGACCCTCACGAGGGTCTTGGATGCCTTGTTGATGAAGATGGGCCGTACGGCCTGCTGGCTTAGCCACGCCATGGGCCGTAGGCAGGCAAGTCTGTGGATCCCCGTTCCCAGAACGCTGACAATACTGGTTCGGCCCTTTGCGGAGAAGGTAAAGGCCTAATCCAGTTTGAGGTGGTATTGCTTATGTTTCGATTGCTAAGGAGCGAATCTGCTTGACCTAACTTTCGATCTGTGGTTACTTGTCCTGAACCACCACCGGGCCATCCCTTTATATACAGGGGCTGACGCCCAGCGGCTCATAGAATCCCGGCCGTCTCATAAACAATGTTCGGCTCGGTCTCTAACTATTCCTACCTTACAATACAAGTTATGTACATACGACAATTTATCTCTACGGGCCTTGAGTCACCTTTGAGTCTTGGGCCCTTAATTGAACCGCCATCTTCCAGAGCTGACTTGGGCTTCATGAACCTCCATAGCTATAACCCGGCCCCTCCCGGGCGGGTCATACCTAATAGTCATATCCCAAACATTAGGCCCCAGATTGATTTGAACTGGTTCATGTCAATCTTCAACATTTATAGGAAATCTTCTACTCCATATTGTGCGAGAATTTGTAACCCGCCATGATGTCATCTCCAGGATTTGTGATAACCCGCCTTGACGTTATCCGCCATTATCTAATATATCTCAATGATCTTTGTCTTAATGATTATCCCGAGAATCGAGGCATCCTGGTAGCTGGATGACCATATTTTCGGTCTCCTTGTATTTCGCACCTGCATGTTCCCTGTTTCCTTATAAATAGGATCTGGAAGCCATCTCCCATTTTGTCCTTCTTCCTCCTTTCTCTTGCAACCCTTCTACCGCTCGAGCTCCGCCGTCACCACAGAGCACCTCGTCTTCCTCGACCTCGGCTGTTGCATCAACCTGAGTCGATCCAGATGATGGCGGCAATCCTCCGTAGCAGATCTGCAATGGTAAGTTTCTGCCTTCTCCTACCTTAGATCCGCATTAGAGGTTGCGAGCTTCTATGTGTTCTTCGTAGTTCATCATAGTTCATCGTAGTTCTTCTTCCAGGCTGTACCGCGAGTTCCTTTGATCTAGAAATGGCGTTAAGCCAATGCGGTAGTTGTTTATTTCCACTTTGGATATCAGTAGATCCCCTTTACTAGAAGAAAAAAAATCTTGTGCAAGCTCATGAACTCATCTATACTGACTTTTAGGTCTAGATTTATTTTCCTTTTCCTGAACAACTGTTGAACCAAAATAATAGTTGCAGCCTGTTAAACTTGTTTACCTCAGTACTTAGTCAATTTTTCGTTGCTGGCAGCTCTTGAATATCTTTAGGTATGGCGGCTTATCGTGCCGTCTTATTTTTCCTTCATATACCATTAGCCCTTCTTTAAGCCGCCATTATACATCTGTACCACAATCGTTAGCTTGAAATTCCTCCAATTAATTTGAGCCGGCAAATTACTTCCTTTTAGATTGTCCTTTCGCCATGCCACCGAAGACGATGAAAACTTGCAACTAGGTCCCTTTCACAGTTACGGAGGATATTCTAAAGGATTTTGTCACGGTCGGCTACTTACCAGAGAAGAGTGTCATGTCTTAGCGTGCCCCTGATCCAGCCGAAGAGAGAACTCAACCAAAGGATGGTGAAATCATCGTCTTTACTGACCATATGAACAGGGGTTTCTTGCCGCCCGGCTCAAAATTCTTTAGAGATGTTCTGCATTTTTTCAAGCTTCACCCGCAAGACATTGGACCCAATTCCATATCAAACATCTGTAACTTCCAAGTTTTCTGCGAGGTTTATCTTCAAGAAGAACCTACTGTTGACCTCTTCAGAGAATACTTCTACTTGAACCGCCAGAACGAGTACACCAATGGCCCGGGCTTAGAACTTGGCGGGATTTCGATTCAGCGCAGACGGGATGCCATCTTTCCTTTAGTAGTCTTGCCAAGCCATCCCAAGGATTGGAACCAAACCTGGTTCTATTGCAAAGACACTTTGCCGGCTGATGAAAATCCAATGCCGGGTTATTGCGCTGAGCATCTTAATGCTAAATATTTACTCCCTGATAAACTTACCATCGTTGAATGCAAGAAGCTTGTCCCAAAGATCAAAAAGGTTCAAGCCTTCTTAGGAAATGGCTTAACCGGAGTTGACTTGATCCACTGTTGGATTGCATGGCGGATCATCCCTCTGAGCCGCCGATCTGACTTGATGTGCAACTATAGAGGAGGAACAGACGATCCATTACGTCATAGCTCCTTGTGTCTAACTTAAGAAGGCATTGTCGAAATGGCGACCAGCCTCGTTAACAGCAAATATGAAGACTGCATCATAGTAGGGTTGAATCCTTTCTGCAAGCTTAACCCCGCACCAGAGGTAAATCTTCTTGACTCCTTTTTCCTTAGTAGTTAAGTATTTGCATGAGTTTCAACATGTTATTTTTCTACATGCTAAATCTGACTTTTGGAAGGCCAAATATGATCATGAAGCTGTGTCAGGACCCCGATTCCAAGTCACATCGATCTAGCCGGTAACACCTCATATCACTTTGCGTCCTTACGCACGGTATTCCCACGGGTGTCGCCTTACCATGGCCCAAGACCGTTTGCGCCTTTTGGCTCACGTATATGATAGTGTCGCTAGCATCCATATGATAGAGAACCCGGCCCGACATGGCTAGTCGTGAACCCAAAGCGGCACTAACCTATGGGGACATGCATACATGAATCACATCGAGCATGTTCGTTAGCAGCGTGTGAATCCGGGCTGTAGCACTGGGCTAACAGGACTCCGAGAACCCGGGCTATAGCAGGCTAGGCAGGACTCCGGATGTCACTGCGTGACATTTCCCTGAAAGGACAGACACAGGAACAAAGTGAAACACATGTCGGCCAGTCAAGTGTCCTGAGCAGTAGTGCTGGGCTAACAGGACTCAGGTGAACCGGGCTGTAGTGGGCTACTATGGCTCATGGAAGCACTAGACTACATTTCCCCATAAGAGAGGCTGGCAAGGACAAACAACTAGATTGTTGGATCCCACACATACCAAGCATTTCAATCATACACACAATATGCTCGATATGTTTAAACACAACATGGCATCACAACATAACTCTACAACTCAAGTATTTATTCATTAGGCTCCGAGGAGCGAGATATTACAAACATGGGTCTCATGACCCAACAATCATAGCATACAATTCAAAGCACATGCGGAAGCTTAACATGTCTGAGTACAGACATCTACAAATGAAAAAGGCTAAGAAGCCTGACTATCTACCAGATCCTACCGAGGGCACAAGATCGTAGCGGAGGTATCAAGCTAAACGTCGAAGTCCACACGGAACTACTAGCTAGACTGACGTCTCTCTGCAAAACATAAAATAGACAAACATGAGTACAAATGTACCCAACAAGACTTACATCAGAACTATCTACATATGCATCGGTATCACTAAAGGGGGTGGTGGAGTTTGACTGCAGCAAGCCAGCTTTTGACTCAGTGGCTAACCTGAACTACAACTGCAAGCAACTCTTTTGAGGTGGCGCAAACGAGTCCACATATTCACCATTCAATACACCACTATGGATCCGCTCCCGTCTCCCTACGGGAAGGCCATCCATAGCACTCACACTTATCTTGCGAGTTTTAGAGTATCCACTTTCACTTGTCTATGAACTGTTATAGGCAACCCAGAAGTCCTTCACCGTGGATACGGCTATTCGAATAGATCATTTATAACCCTGCAGGGGTGTACTTCTTGACACACGCTCTCGCCACTTACCACCATGTACACGTCGTGTATCTCGGCAACCTTCAAGCGGAAGCCTGGCGAGGGAGTCGGCCACGACCTGACTAACCACACAAGTCTCTAGTCCAGGTTTATCGCCTATTCGGGTTCCATCCGCGAGGAGATCCGACCGGAGTTTCGCTCACAGCCCCAAACGATGTGTGCAGGGTTCCCGAGACACCAAACAGGCGCCCGGTACACCGTGCCACGGTGTATCTACCGCATCATAGCCCACCCCTAGGGTCAGCACTACGCACGGCCGCCAACACATATCCTACAAACACCAGAAACTAGTTGCAACTCCTGGACAGAGGACAAGGGAAATTAATAAGTCGAGAGGGTCCATTGGTTTCGGGCCCAATGCGTGGTAGTAGCTGTTCATGGATCACAAACACAGAACTCAGTTCCTGAGGACGGCTGCAATGAGACAACCCACCATGTACTCCTACATGGCCTCTCACTGCTACCTTTACCAAATCGTGTTCACACACTTAGCTCTCAACGATAGGACATGTTCACCACATTCCAATTCATCCCCGATGAATCAGACCTGACTCAACTCTAAGCAGTAGCAGGCATGACAAACAAGCATGAATGAGTAGGCACAACAGGGCTCAAACAACTCCTACTCATGCTAGTGGGTTTCATCTATTTACTGTGGCAATGCCAGGTCATGCAGAGGATAAGGGTTTCAACTACCGCAGCAAGTAACAGATGAATCGTTGTTGTCCTAATGCAGTAAAAGAGAGCAGGAGCGAGAGAGTGGGGTTGTATCGGAATGAACAAGGGGGTTTTTCTTTCCTGACACTTCTGAAGATAGTATAGCTCTTCATCGGTGTCATCGAACTCACCGTCGGAACATACATCTACCGAGGGGGAAGAACCACCAATAAAGAGAGAAACGACACAATCAATGCAATGCAGAATATGATGCATGATCATGACATGACAATATGCTGTGATTTGAGCTAATGCAGCTAGCAACAAAAGGGTTTGAGTTGATTTGAACCAAAGGTTCAAATTCAAATTCAAATTATGAATTCATAATGTGCATTATCATGTTTTTATCCAAACAGCAATGTTAAGTTGTTTAGTCATGCATGAAACCAGTACAGATGGATAGATTGGATTTTTCTGATCATTTTTCATATATAACTTGTTTCATTTGGAGCTACGGTTGTATTTCTATGAATTTTAGAAGTTTTGGGCATTTTCTGGATTTTCTGATTTATTTTAAATCCAGAAAATCATTTATTGTGTCAGCATTGTGTCATGCTGACCTTAGCAAGTCAACAGACCCGGTCCAGGTCAAACCGGATGCATGGGTCCTGCATGTCAGTGACTCACGCTGGTTAGTCCCACAGACAAGTGGGTCTAGTCAATGCTGACTAGGTCAAAGTCAATGCCGACACGTGGGCCACATGGTTATCACCAATCTAAACAGAAAATTGATCTAACCTAAACATGCACTGGGGCCCACATGGCAGTGGCCCTGGGGGTGTTTAGCGGGGTTATTAGTGCTAAATAAGCCGACGCCACGTCAGCAGGTGACGCCAGCGACCACAGCAGCGGCGGGATCTCGCTGGAGTTGATCGGGGCGGCGCTACAGGCTGCGACTGGTCGCGCTGTGGGCACCAGGAGGGAGTCCGTTCTCCCGCGCATCTAGGGGCGCACGCAGCTGGGCATAGGGAGGCCGGGGTCGACAGCGGCGACGACTTGGGCGGCGGCCGGAGCTACGGGTTTGGGCGGAGCGAGGCTACGGAGTGCTAGGGGCTGGCTGAGGGGCTATGCGGACTCCTGGGGCAGCTAGGAGCTCACTAGGCTCGTCGGACTAAGTGCAGCAACACAGCAATGCCATGCTCGGCGTCCATGGTGGACGGTGGCACTCGGTATGGTGGCTAGCACGGCTACAGCGCGGGAAAACCACGGGGAGAAAGGGGAAACGTAGGAG
>NC_057800.1:197423374-197499563 GCF_018294505.1 Triticum aestivum | reverse complement strand
GGGGAAGCTCTGAACGCGCCGAATCGGAGCCGGCGATCTTCGGTGCCCGTTGGTGAAGACGACGACGGTGGCGACGAAGAAGGGCCTCTGGGCATCGCGTATCTTGGTGGAGAGGGCAAGGCAGACGCGGCAGAGCTTCTAGGCTCAGCGGCAGGGCAAGGGGTGGTCGGTCGCCTTGGGTACGGCGAACGGCGGGGATGGTGGCGTTCGGTGGTGAGAGGGAGAGAGAGCAAAGGAGGGGGACGAGATCGAAAGAGAGTGAGAGTGGGTCAGCGGGATCGTGACGACACGGGGAGAATCATCCACGCGTCCAGGGCTCCTCGGCAAGCAGGAGGTGGCGCGGAGCGCGTGGGTGTGCACGGTGGCCACACGCCCTCCTGCCCACTAGTAGGAGGTTGAAGATGGTGGAGGGCCTGGTGGGCTGGGCCAGCAGTGCTAGGCCAGGTGGGCTGCAGGTAAGCCAGGTAAGGCCCTTTCCTTTGTCTGTTTATTTCTTCTATTTTGTTTTCTTTTATTTAAACTTGCCACTGTTTAAAAATTTAGAACAATCAAAACAGTGCCAAATATCCTCCAAGTATAATTTATGTTGCTCATTGGACATTTCCAAATGCACATAAATTATCACAGAGCATTTAAAGACATATCCATATATATATTTGAATATGTTTTCAAATTCAAATAGAATATTGTTTTAAATTCAGAGACCAAATAATTTCTTAAAAATGTTCCAAAATTTTGGTTTGGTATATAACCCTTGCCAAAATTCTCAAAACTAGTTTTAGGAAATTTTGGTTTCACTGAATGCAATTTAAAGGGTTCTTGCCCTTCTTTTAACTAAAGTTTTGAGGCTTCAACAATCCTCAATTCAAGTTTCACAAATTTAAATATGATGCCTGAATGAAGATACAACTATTTACAGGCAATATTCTAGGGCTGAGACAACTCACCCCCACTAGACAAGAATCTCGTCCCGAGATTCAAGACGCGAGGTAAGAAGACAGAGGGGACACAAAGCTAACATGATCTTCACGATCCAACTGTCCTTCTCAAAGATGTTGATTCATTGCTTAAATTTGATCTTGACGTCTTTGCTTTCGAGATCTCCATCCAAAACGATGATGGCAGAAAGAAACTCTACAGGAATCGATCTCCTCGAAGATCGAGTACTCAGGATCAACTCAGGGAGTGAGACGTTGAAACATCTCTTGAGCTAAGAGACAAAACACACATCAGGGGTGATGGAAAGAAGCGGATGACAAGGGTTCAAATTGGTAGACAATAATTCCACACATGAGAGGGTGGTGAACGATGTCAACATAGCGAGGAGTTAGGTTGCCAAGATACCACAACGAGACACCTTAAGGAAGGTGACTCGCAGAAATATTCCCTTAAGTGGCAAAAAGAATTACTTTTGATCCATAGATCATTGAAACTCTCTATACCAACCTAAGGCAATTCACAAATGATCATTTAACGGAGTTCGAGAGAATGACATACTCGGGCTAGAATGGATGATGTGGACTACCTTGTTGAAGAAAACGCGATGGATGATTTGCTTATCATCGGAAATAGATGGAACCCATGGTAGGACCACTTTGAAGATGATCCTGATCAGTAATTACTGAGAAGGGTAGTCCGTAGTAGGATGACACAATGGCGGTGCAAGCTGGGAACAAAATGCAAATGCTAGGAATGATTCTAGTAACTGGGGAGAACCCCAACAGTAGAGAGAGATTCCACTGTTTGAAAGGTTATGGCATAATCGAAGAAACTGGGAACGGATCCCAGTTAATGCTGACGATAAATCCTAGTGCTTGCGCGTGCTCTCAAGAACTTGAGCATTTCCGTATTCATTAAGGTTTTACCAATATCCGTGTCAAGGATCCTGGCAACACAACATGCTACCATGATGAATAATGGTGGAAGATGCTGATGCAAAGAAAGATAACACTTTCTCAGATTTCACCTTAGCGAGGCCAAGGAATCAAAATCTGGATGATCGACTGAGAGACATTTAGCGCTCCGCTCCTAATGTTCTCCTTCATGTGCTAGCCTAACCCATTCATTGAAATGGTTTGGTATCTAGAACATCAGGTAGTAGGTCAGACTCCGGGAGCTCAGGAATCCATAAGGAATAACTATTGGAGTAAATCCTACGTAATCCTTATGGGGAGGTGGCCAACTTACTCAATCAAGATACTACAATAATAGGTCTTCCGGCTGGGTGTGTTGGCCACGACATCCACTTTGCCGGGTTACAGAGAGACCAATATTATAGATCTTGGGAAAACGTCCCAACCATCACATCTGCCTTAGATTCAGATCTGGTTGGTGTCAGGATATTCCAGACTCATCGAGTCTAGAAAGAAAATGAAAGTTTGCAACACAAATTGATGAGATGACATTGCGAGATTCTTAGGAAATGGATTATGGTAGTAAGCTCCAAAACATGAGCTGGTTCTGCTAAACACATGTGAACACGCTGTCCCAGACAAGCATGACCACATGGTGGTCTTACAATGAAACACAACCATGTCCTGGTTGGGAACCATCATCAAGGATATCGAAGTCCTTGCATAAGTCATATGATTAGCTCTTATGGAGAACTTCTTCTCCCTGAACAAGTCAATCAGTGGCTTGGTGTGCTAGGGATACGTATGGAATGAAGATGATCAGTCTATCAGACCATAGAATACTTCGCACGTGCATGACTGACTTGGGATGATTCCAGAGGAAGCAAAACAAACTTTCCTGAATTCACGGCGGCAACTTACATAAAATGCACGTGAATCAAAGGAAGTCACTTCTTTCATCCAAACATATACTTCATGAACGGGGCATGAAGAAAATGCTTACACAAGTTTCCAACACTAGCTGGATGTTCAACACAAATCATGGAGGAGACAAAATGCCGCTGATGGGCTCAACAGCAACTCATCGGAATTTCCATATCACTGGACTTCCACCACTATGTGAACAATGTGATAGTATTGGTCAGACCAAGGATGTAATGGTGTATGCTCGAGGAGTCAACCACGAGTAAGACAACATTACGAATATCGTTGGTTCTGGTTTGATTTGAGGATAGCCCACACTCAAAACAAAGTTTGGACAAGACAATAGATCCAACATCTGATCAAGAGGACCAATCGATGAAGATATCATCTTTCTTCAACACACACACAAAAGATATCCCTTGACACGAACTAAGTCAGACAAGCTTTTATCTTCTAACTCTCCAAGTTGTTGTTTAGCTTAACCAACTAGCTCAGGGGTATCCAACATAAATTCTTGGAGAATGGGTGGTTTGGAGGAAAACCAGCATGATCACGAACTCAACATAGCGGTCAGGTGTCAACCTGGTAATACTTCCGAGAAGATATTCGGAACATCACGAACCACCGATATGTTACTATGCTCAAGAACAATCTTGCTTTCGAGGCAAGATGATATGATCAAATAAGAAAGGGGTTGAATAATCCTAACTCATTGATCGAAGAGTGCACCAGAAATAAGGACTAGGTAGCACGATCAACCTTAGGGTGATGATTCAATAATCAGCACACTAAGAATGATATTAATGTCCATTAACTACCAAGCAACGGAGTTGCTAGGAGTATTTATTTCACACATCATAGTTCACTTGCCGGCATTCCGGTTGCGACGACAAGGGACCGAGGAATGAAAAATGATGGCAAGAATTATCATTGCATCAAGAATTCATAAGAGATGGTGCAATTCTCACGATATTCTTGACATAAAGTGGGTAATACTTCATGGTAGAACAGAATCAAAAGCTTGATTGCATTTTATCTGCGGAATACAACTGCTTTGACCCAATCTTAGAAATGGATGAGGTACTGGAGCTTGTTTCTCCTAGTCATTCTGGAATAGAATGGTTTGATGGACCACAAGAATAATAAGCATTGATAGACACAGATGCACAATTAGTCCTGACTATCAATTGATAGACGATGGTCGGAATACAAATGAAGAGGGACAACTCAAGAGGACATATATCTTTTTGAGTTGTGGATGCATAGATTAATATGTCGAACCAAGTTCAACAGGTTTCTTCCAGATAACCCATGCAGGAAGGTAGAACTGGCAGAATCACAATTATGAATGGAGAACTCCTCAAGAGTACTCTGATTGTGATATTTTGGTTCAAAGAACTTCTGCCTTAATGGTTCATGGTATTTGGAAGAAAGAAATACCACGAACCTCAAGGACTATCGCAAGGTTACTAATATCCTAAAGGAACAAGCAGACACTATCAACAGGAGGTAATGTAACGCCCGAGACCGATGTGCCAGGTGTCCTCCGCTTATTTGCTGTTGTTGGCTTGTCATTTGCTTGCGTGTTGCATCTTATCATGTCATCATGTGCATTGCATCATCATGTTTTCAAAACCTGCATTCGGCCGGGTTCCCCCAGTTCCTTCCGTTGTCCGTTCTGAGCCCAGACTCACTTGCACGCGCCCACGGCATGTCCGAAATATTATTTTATAAGTGGCCAGAAAATGTTCTCGGAATGGGATGAGAGTTGGCGTGTGGTCTTATTATAGTGTAGATAGACCGCCTGCCAAGTTTCATCGCATTCGGAGTTCGTTTGATGCCCCAACGATTAACTATAGCGACAATATAGTTGGTCTAACGTCGGACGTTTTCGGTCTCCGAAAACAGTCGCTGGGCCTCTCTCTCTCTTTTCTTCTCTCAGCTCGAGCCCTTCTCCACAGCCCACTACCTACCGCTAGGTCCAACCTAACCTCTCTCGTCAGCCCGCGGCCCTCCTCGCGCGCGCGTCCGAAAATTGTCCCGGACTCGACCCGAGCTGTCGCCACCGTTGTGTCCGGATCATCCCCAAACGTCTACAAAACGTCACCATTTTCTTATTTGGACTTCCTAGCTACTTTATTCGCGATCGTTCGATTGTGATCGGAGGGACGATATACCCCTAGCCTAAACTACATGCTATATATATAGACACCTAACCTAAATGCCGTCCCATCCGTCAAATTTTTCCCCTGCCAAGTCGGCCGCCGCCACCCTCTCCCTTGGGATCGCTCCCGATCCAAAAATCCCCTCAGCCAACCACATCTCCTCGATCAAAATCTTCCCCGACCACCGTCCTTGTTTTTCGTCGCCACCCAATCCATTCATCCAGCCCGCAACAGTGTCTCCCCTCGATGGCTCCATCGCTCATGTCCGAGCTCCTCTGCCCGTCGCCCCTCTCCTGGAGCCGCGAGCGCCCAAGGCTCCAGCCGCCCGAGCACCGGCCAACTCGCTGGAGCAGATCACTGGCTACCAGGACCGACCTCCCCCGCTCCTTTCTTCTTCCCTTCCTTCTCTCTGCCTGCTTTCCCTTCCTCGTTCTCAACTCTCTCTTTCTCTGTCTCGCTTTGGATAGGGAACCGAAGGAGGCCGCCATGGCCTTGGAGTTTCACCACCGCCTCATCGCCTGGATCCGTTGCTCTGCGCCCGTCCAAGGCCTTCCTCGCCCGGATCCGCGTGACTCTGGCCTCCCTCGCCTCTCCCGCATCACCGGAGCCCCGGCGACCCCTCCTGGACCTGCTGCTGCCGCCTGCGTCCTCCTCTGCTTCGAGCCGCATCTTGCATCGAGCGAACGCTCGTCCTCGAGCATTGACCGCGCCCCCCCTCCACATCCTCGTTCGGTCCAGCCAAGTCCCAAGCCGCCCACTTCATCATCCCGAGCCGCCAAGCCTGCAGCCAGCTCCACCGACCGGGCCTTGGCCCATGTGAGCAGCCTCTCCAGCAAGGACCGGCTCTGTGAAGCCCAATGTGAGGAAGCCCATCTTCGGTTGCTCCTGTAGAACCTAGTTCGGGCCAGTTTTGGCCTGACTCATGTTTTTTTCCGTGGAGTGATTTATCTAATTATCCAGGAGTCTGCATATTTTCAGATTACCCCCTCCATGTTCATGCATTAATAACTCTTAAACCGTGCTTCGGATTAAAATGGTTTAAATATGTAAAATGCTTAGAATTTCATATAGTTTCATAATATGTCATTTCACCCATGTTTAAAATGTTTAAAATTCTGTTTGTGTAACTTTTCTCCTATGCCATGCTAAAATGGTTTAATTCATAACTAAATAACCGTAACTCTGAATTTAATAAACTTTATATGTAAATAGGGTAGAATTTTGCCTAGTTTAACATGGTGGCATCATCTTGCATGTTTAATAACTATAAAATATGGTTTAGGGCAGAACAGGACCAAACCTAATATATGCACATGGGGATTTACCGGAATTGTTGTTCGTTGTTTCCGGCCTCATTTAAACTTGCCTAGATAGGTAGTTTTCTTTTGCTTCACCCTCTTGCCATGTTTAACAACATTTAATATTGTTGGTTACATAAACAAGATTGAACTAAATAACTTGTCGTGGTGTTTCGTCAATATGCAACTCGTTGCATATTGAGCTCCACTTAATTTGTAGGGTTGCTTGTGCATTTTGTCATGCCATGCTTCATTAAACCGGACATGCATCATACTTGTTTGTGCATCATGCCATGCTTATGTTATGGTTATTTACTATGTTGTGTGCTTCTTTCCGGTGTTGCTTCTTCGGGTTGGTTCCGATAACGTTGCGTTTGTGAGGAACCGTTCGACTACGTCCGTTTGTCTTCTTCATGGACTCGTTCTTCTTCCTTGCGGGATCTCAGGCAAGATGACCATACCCTCGAAATCACTTCTATCTTTTCTTGCTAGATGCTCGCTCTTTTGCTATGCCTATGCTACGATACCTACCACTTGCTTATCATGCCTCCCATACTGTTGAACTAAGCCTCTAACCCACCTTGTCCTAGCAAACCGTTGTTTGGCTATGTTACCGCTTTGCTCAGCCCCTCTTATAGCGTTGTTAGTTGCAGGTGAAGATTGAAGTTTGTTCCTTGTTGGAACATGGAGATCGTTCCTTGTTGGAACATTGTTTTACTTGTTGGGATATCACAATATATCTTATTTAATTAATGCATCTATATACTTGGTAAAGGGTGGAAGGCTCGGCCTTATGCCTGGTGTTTTGTTCCACTCTTGCCGCCCTAGTTTCCGTCATATCGGTGTTATGTTCCCAGATTTTGCGTTCCTTACATGGTTGGGTAATAATGGGAACCCCTTGACAGTTCGCCTTGAATAAAACTCCTCCAGCAATGCCAAACCTTGGTTTTACCATTTGCCACCTAGCCTTTTATTTCCCTTGGGTTCTGCAGACTCAAGGGTCATCATTATTTTAACCCCCCCAGGTCAGTGCTCCTCTGAGTGTTGGTCCAACCTGTCAGCCGCCGGTGGCCACCAGGGGCAACTCTGGGCTGGCCTACCGGAAGTTTAGACAACCTGAGTGTGCCCTGAGAAAGAGATGTCAGAACCCCGACTCAATGTCACATCGATCTAGCCTGTAACACCTCATATCACTTTGCGGCCTCACGCACGGTATCCCCACGGGTGTCGCCTTACCTTTGCCCGGGACCGTTTGCGCCTTTTGGCTCACGTATATGACAGTGTCACTAGCATCCATATGATAAGGAGCCCGGGCTGACATGACTAGTCGTAAACCCAAAGTGGCACAGACTTACAGGGACAGGCATCCATGACCCAGCATCGAACGTGTCGGTCATCAGCAAGTGGGTCCGGGCTGTAGCACTGGGCTAGCAGGACTCCGGTAAACCGGGCTGTAGCGGGCTAACAGGACTCCGGTACTCAATGCGTGACATTTCCCCGAAGGGACAGACACAGGAACGAAGAAGGACACATGCCGGCCAGCCTAAGTGTCCCAGAGCAGTAGCAAGCTACCATGGCTCAGTGATAACACTAGGAGACATTTCCCGGTAAGAGAGGCTACTAAAGATAAACAACTAGATAGTCAGATCCCACACATACCAAGCATTTCAATCATACACACAATATGCTCGATATGTGCAAATACAACAAGGCATCACAACATGACTCTACGACACAAGTACTTTATTTAAGGCTCAGAGAGCCATACATAACATACACACAAGTACGGGTCACACGACCCAACACTCAAGTCATACAGTCATACAAACCAGCAGCGGAAGTAACTTGTCTGAGTACAGACAACTAGTAAAATAAAAGAGGCTTGGAAAGCCTAGCTATACTACGTGGTCCTTCACAAGCTCAGGATCACCACCTGGGCCTTAGCCTACTCATTGATGTCAACGTCTACGAAGAACCCATCAGAAGGGGTTGCAGTGTCTTCTGTAAAAATGTAAATTATAGCAACATGAGTACAAAGGTACTCAGCAAGACTTACATCAGATCCTACATATATGCACATTATCAAGAAGGGTTGGTGGAGTTATTGCAGCAAGCTAGCTTTGACTCTTGGCTAGGCTATCCTACAAGACTCCATCTTGAAACGGTTTTGCGCACACGAGTCCACTACTCACCACTTCAATACACTACCGAGGATCCACCTCCATCTTCCTACGGAAGAGCCATCCTCGGCACTCACACTTATCTTGAGGCTTTTAGTAGTTTCCATTTACTTGTCTATGAACTGTATAGGCAACCAAGTAGTCCTTTACCGCGGACGCGGCTATTCGAATAGATCATGATAACCCTGCAGGGGTGTACTTGTTCATACATGTTTCCACCACTTAGCGTCTGCACACGACATGTGCTCGGCAGACTTCAAGCGAAAGCTGATGTGGGTGTAGACCACGACCTACCTAAACACCTAAGTCTCCAATCCAGGTTTATCGCCTATCCAGGTTCCATCCGCAGGGAGTCCGGCCGAGGTTTCCCATACGGCCCCGAACGATGTGTACAGGGTTCCGTGACACCTAACGGGTGCCCGGTATTCCCGGCCACGTACCTACCGCATCACAGCCCACCCCTACGGTCAGCGCTGTCCACGGCCTCCAGTAGGCTACAAACACCAGAAACTACTTGCAACTCCTGGACAGAGGACTAGGGTGAATAAGAAGTCGAGCGGGGTCATATTTCAGGGCCCAATGCATGGTAGTAGCTGTATCTTAAATCACACATACAGATCTCAGTGCTTAAGGTCGGCTTTAATGAAACAACCCACCATGTACTCCTACATGGCCTCTCATCGATACCTTTACCAAATCGTGTTCACCACACTACTCTCATTACCGACATAATCATTTCACTCTAGCCCATCACCCAGATGAACCAGACCTGACACGACTCTAAGCATAGCAGGCATAGCAAGGTAGGAACAACACATACATATGGCTCAATCAACTCCTACACATTCTAGTGGGTTTCATCTAGTTACTGTGGTAATGACAGGTCATGCAGAGGAAATGGGTTCAACTACCGTAGCACACAGCAGTTTGAAACGCGTTGTCTTAATGCAGTAAAAGAGAGCAGGAGCGAGAACATGGGATTGTATCGATATGATCAAATGGTTGGTTGCTTGCCTGATGGTTCGATGCACTGATATGGTTCTTCGCTAGGGTAATCACGGTACTCCTCGGAGGCAGAACCTGCCGCAAAGAACACCGATACACAGCCATCACCAAACAATGTGCGACAATATGATGCATGCATGAAACATGGCAATATGAGTGTGTTGGGCTAATGCAACTAAGACCAGAAGGGTTTGAACCAATTTGAACGAAAGATTCAAATTTCAAACTCATACATGGCCCTTTAAAGTGTTTTATCTTGTTCTGCATTAAACAACAAGTTAACTTGTTTAATCATGCATGAAAACAGTAGAGATGGATAGATTGGATTTTTCTGATCATTTTTCATATATAACTTGTCTGATTTGGAGTTACAGATTAAAAGTTATGAATTTTTGAAGTTTAAACTATATTCTGGAATTTCCTATATTAGAATAAATCCAAAAATTAATTTATTGCGTCAGCCATGCGTCAGGATGACGTCAGGGTCAACGGAGACGTCCAGGTCAAACCTGACTGTGGGTCCAGGGTGTCAGGGTAATTAGTTTAGTTAAAGTTTAATTGAAACTAACCCTATTTAGTTAACAGGGCTGGGCCCCACCTGTCATTGACTCATCGGGGTCAACCAGGGCCCACCCACGGTCAAAGCCAGGTCGGCTACACCGGCATTTAGCCGCCGGCGAGCCCGATGCGGCGGCGGAAGTGGTTTTGGCCGTTCCGGCAACCAAACGAGTCGCGGAGGCCATCAGAGTGGAGCTCAGGAGGAGCCGCAGCTCTTGGTGGAGTCCGTTGGGGTCGGGGTGGCCGGAGTTGGCGTCGGCGATGACTTTGGCGGCCACCGGAGTTCGGCCGAAGGCGAACTTGACGCTAGAGGGGTCGGTAAGGTGCGGGGAGTAGCTAGTTAGGTGCTACGTGACATGGTGAGCATGATGGACACCAAGTTGTGGCCGGAGGGTGACCGGGAGCACGTCGGTGACGAGCTCCGCGGCGGTGGGTGCGGTTGAGCTCCGGGAGGTCACTACACAGCTCGGTAGCAAGAAAAGAAGGGAGGGGAAGATGGTTAAGCTCCCGGGGAGTTCGACGAAGCACTTGGTGCGGCCGGGGACGGGCTGGAGCGACGACGGCATTGAAGGGGATCTCCGGCGACGGCGGTTCGGTCGAGGTCGATGCGGTGAACTCGGGCCTTGCGAGCGCTCGGGGCTCGGCTTGCTCGAAGGGGAGGAGGGTGGCGGAGCTCCTGGACACGGCGGCACGGCGTGGGGTTGACGGAGGGCGTGGCTACGGCGAGGGGGTGGCGGCGATGGCGTCGGCCATGGCGGGGGAGCGCGAGAGAGAGGAGTTGGGGGAGAATGGAGGTGTCCTGGGGGTTCACGGCTCGGCATGGAGTTCATCCATCCAGCAATGAGGCGAGGAGGTGAAGCAGGGCGACGGCCAGCTGCGTGGCGCCCGCTGCGGCCGCCGTCGGGCACCTGCCTGCCTGCCTGGCCGGCAAGCAGCTCGCTGGCGCGGCGCTGGGCTGGGCCGGCAGGTGGGCCGGGTGCTGGGCGCCAGGTAAGTTTTTTTGTTATTTCTCCTGTTTTCTGTTTTTTTAATTCCTCTGCAACTTTGTTGCATTATTAAAAATACTTAGGCAACTCCTAAAATCACCAAACTACTCCTGGTCCATAGTTGGATTATTTCCAACATGAAACATTTTAGTTTGGAGATATTTGAGCATTTGAAATATTTTATATAATTTTAAATGTCCAAATTCGAATATCTATGATTTAATTCAAAGACCCTAAGATGGCCTAGGAAAATGCGCACCACTTTTGGCAGAGGTTCTAAACCAAGACAAAAATGATGGGCATTTTAGAAGGGCATTTAAGGTTCATTGAAAAAGTTTTTAGTAAACCCTAGTTGGTTTCAGAGGGGGCTGGGGGTTCTGTCATCCCCATTTCAGGTTTCTGATGAAAGAATAGACATGATGCAACACTCTAATGCATGAATTAGCTAGGGTGTGACAACTCACCCCCACTCAAAAGAATCTCGTCACGAGATTTGGGTTCCTCCGGAAAGAAGGCGGGATACTCGAGTCGAAGACGATCCTCCCTTTCCCAAGTTGCTTCATCCTCAGAATGGTGCGACCATTGAACTTTGAGAAACTTGATATTATGACGTCGAGTGGTACGCTCGGCCTGATCGAGGATACGAATGGGGTACTCTCGATACGTGAGATTATCTTGGAGATCAAGCGTTTCGTGGTCCACTCCACGGATAGGATCCGAGAAGCAACACCTGAGTTGAGAAACGTGGAAGACATCATGGACTCTGGAGAGATGCGCAGGTAGTTCCAACTGGTAGGCAACTTCTCCTCGTTTAGCAAGAATACGAAAAGGTCCAATGTAACGGGGAGCCAATTTGCCTTTGATACTGAAACGATGGGTTCCCTTCAGAGGAGTAACCCGAAGGTAAGCCTTCTCGTCAACCTCGAAAGTCATAGCCTTATGTTTTTGGTCATATTGACTCTTTTGACGAGATTGGGCTGTTTTCAACTTTTCACGAACGATGCGAACTTGCTCTTCTGCTTCCTGGATCATATCCGGGCCAAAGAATTGTCTTTCCCGGTTTCTGACCAATTAAGGGGTGTTCGACACCGTCGTCCATAGAGAACTTCAAAAGGGGCTTTACCCAAGCTAGATTGATAGCTGTTGTTGTAAGCAAATTCGGCAAATGGAAGGCATTTCTCCCATTCCATTCCGAATGAGATAACAGAGGCTCGAAGCATGTCTTCTAGGATCTGGTTGACGCGTTCTACTTGACCACTTGATTGAGGGTGAAAAGCGGTGCTAAAGGAAAGGCGGGTTCCCATAGCATTTTGGAAACTTTCCCAAAATCGAGAGGTGAAAAGACTTCCTCGATCCGAGTTAATTTCCAAAGGAACACCATGGAGAGACACTATTTGGGAGATGTACAAGTCTGCTAACTGACTAGCAGTTATACTCTCACGAACAGGTAAGAAATGGGCTACCTTGGAAAGACGATCGACAACGACGAAGATAGCATTATTCCCTCTCTTGGTCCTGGGAAAACCGGTAATGAAATCCATACCAATTTTATCCCATTTCCATTCAGGAATAGCTAGGGGTTGAAGGGTGCCAGCAGGCCGTTGATGCTCTGCTTTTACACGACGGCAGACGTCGCAATTAGCAATATACTGAGCAATTTCTCTCTTCATCCTAGTCCACCAGAACCTCTGGCGTAGATCCTGATACATCTTGGTACTACCGGGATGAATGGTGAGAGGAGACTCATGAGCCTCCTTAAGGATCAACTGCCGTAGATGCTGGTTCTTGGGAACCACTAAACGGTTCTCACAGTACACAACACCGTGATCATTTGTGGAGAAACATCTAGCACCTCCGCTAGCAATGTTCTCCTTGATCTTAGATATTCCCTTATCTCGCTTTTGGGCAGCGATGATTTGATCCGTAAGAGTAGGTTTCGCCACCAAGGTGGAAAGAAATCCTTGAGGAACAATGTGAAGGTTAAGCTTCCGAATTTCCTCATGGAGAAGCGGTTGACTTTGTTGTAACATCAGGTTGTTACAATAAGATTTACGACTTAGCGCATCAGCCATGACGTTGGCTTTCCCTGGGGTGTAAGTTATTCCTAAGTCGAAATCTGTGATCAACTCGACCCAACGTCTTTGCCTGAGATTCAAATCCGGTTGGGTGAAGATGTACTTCAGACTTTGGTGATCAGTGAATATTTCGCAACGATTACCGAGGAGGTAATGTCGCCAGGTTTTAAGTGCATAGACTACAGCTGCAAGCTCTAGATCATGAGTAGGATAATTCTCCTCATGTGGGTGTAATTGTCGTGAAGCGTAAGCAATTACGTGTCGATCTTGCATGAGAATACAGCCTAGTCCTTGTCGCGAGGCGTCGCAGTAGATAACAAAGTCCTTAGAGAAATCTGGCGGTACCAGTACGGGAGCAGATGTCAGGCGTCTTTTCAGTTCCTGAAAGCTGTGCTCACATTGTGGAGTCCACTCGAACTTTTTATCTTTCTTGAGGAGTTCGGTTAGAGGTTTAGCAACTTTGGAGAAATTCTCGACAAAGCGACGGCAATAGCTCGCTAAGCCTAGAAAACTCCGAACTTGCTTGACCGATTCAGGTGGAGTCCAATTAAGGACGGCTTGAACTCGCTCAGGGTTAACAGCAATACCTTTACCAGATATTACATGACCCAGATAGGTCACTTCTGACAACCAAAATTCACATTTAGAAAATTTGGCATAAAGACGATGCTCTCGAAGTTTCTTCAACACTAGCCTTAGATGTTCGGCATGTTCTTCCTCGTTCTTGGAGTAGATGAGTATATCATTGAGGTAAACCACGATGAATTTATCCAAAGAATCCATGAAGATTGAGTTCATTAACCGAGAAAAAGTGGCTGGAGCGTTGGTTAAACCGAAGGACATGACGGTGTACTTGTATTGGCCATATCGAGTAACAAAGGCCGTTTTAGGAATGTCGCCGCTCCTGATTTTGATTTGATGGTAGCCCAACCTCAAATCCATTTTGGAGAAGACTGAGGATCCAGCGAGCTGATCATACAGGTCGTTGATCCTGGGGAGTGGATATTTGTTCTTGATTGTGACCAAATTGACAGGTCGACAATCTACAACCATCCGATCCGTACCATCCTTCTTCTTGACGAAGAGGACGGGGCAAGCCCACGGAGATGAACTAGGTCGGATGAAACCCTTTTTCAAGGACTCATCGAGTTGTTTCTTAAGCTCGGCTAGTTCTAGTGGTGCCATCTTATAAGGTCTTCTAGCAATCGGGACGGTTCCTGGAATAAGGTCTATTACGAACTCAACATCCCTGTCAGGTGGAACACCTGGCAATTCCTCTGGGAAGACATCCGGAAAGTCACGGACTACCGGGACATCCTCAAGGTCTGGCAAAGGGCTGGCGTTAAGAGAATATAACTGTCGCTTGGCTATTCGGGTCAAGACATTGACTATCTTCCCCGAAGGATGGGTGAGTTGAATAGTCCTAGAGAAGCAATCAATTTTGGCATGATGGGCTGACATCCAGTCCATACCCAAGATGATATTAATATCTGAAGATTTGAGAGCTATCAAAGATGCAAGGAAAACAAGTCTGTCGACTTGGATTTCATTTCCATGACTTACCCTGGAGGTTTGCCATCTAGAACCGGGAGTGGAAATTTCCATGGTAGAAGGCATGTCACAGAATGCGGTGTTATGCAAGCGAGCATAGTTCTCGGATATAAATGAATGAGATGCTCCTGTATCGAAAAGAACAGATGCCGGGTGGCAATTAACAAGGAGCGTACCGAGAACGACGTTGGGATCCTCTTGAGCTTCTTCGGCAGAGATACAGTTGACATGGCCACGTGCAGCGGTGGCCGGCTTGGCGTAGAACACTTTCCCTGTCGGCTTGCCACGGCCAACAGCTTTAGCAGATTGGTTGGGGTTGGTCTGGGGACACTCGCGCATATAGTGGCCAGATTCCCCACACTGAAAGCAAGTCATGGAACTGGTGCGTGGAGGAGCATTGTTGGTTGGACCACCATAGGCCTTGGCTGGTGCAAACTGTTGAACGGGGCGAGGCGCCTGGAAGGATGGCCTCGGTGTGAACCTGGGTGGCAGGGCACTGTTAGGCACCCACACGCGGCGCTTCTGAGGACCAGCAGCGGATGAGGAACCCACGTCACGGCCATGCTTGCGTGTTGCATCATAATCAGTCTGCCCAGTCTCAGCACTGATGGCCTTGTTAACAAGCTTCTGAAAAGATGTGCACTCATGCAGACGGAGGTCGCGGCGAAGCTCAGGACTAAGTCCCTTACGGAACCTTGCTTGCTTCTTGGCATCAGTAGAAACTTCCTCAGTTGCATATCGTGCGAGGTTACCGAACTCCCTGCTGTAAGCATCCACAAAGAGTCGGCCTTGAGTGAAACTGCAAAATTCCTCACGTTTACGGTCCATGAGACCCTCCGGAATGTGATGTTCACGGAAAGCCTCGCTGAATTCAGCCCAAGTAGTGACATGGTCCCGCTGGGCGCATAGCTCCATAATTCTCCCACCATAGACTGGCGGGGCCTTCAAGATGATATGCAGCAAAGGTGACCTTGTCAGCCTCAGCTACTAGCGCGGAACGCAGTTTGTGAGAAATACTGCGAAGCCAGTCATCAGCGTCGAGAGGCTCGATGGAGTGGTGGAACGTGGGTGGATGTAACTTGATGAAATCACTGAGTGACACCAAGTTAGTCCTCTGATGGTGTGTTGTGTTCTGTTCAATACGCTCCAACAAACGGTTGGTCTCCCGCTTGTTTCTCTCGGCTTCCAGCATAACTTCGGCTAGGGAAGGAGGGTGAGGCAGGTTTGCATTCCCGACTTCACTGCCTTCGGCCTGCTCTTGGGAACAGGGTTATTGCGCGTGTTGACCATCCTAGGTAAACAAGACAATGATTTAGTCAGAATGATAAGATTCCGACATAGAATACAGAATGTAAGGAATAACTCGGAATGCAAGATGATCATCCGTATGACATGGTAGATATAGAAACTGCTTCTTTTATTCCTTCGTCATACACACCATACAAGGTTTAGTACAAGACCAAACAAGGTACTATTACGGTGAAAAGAAGATTACATCACATCGGAGGCACTCCAAGCTCCTATACATTATTTTTCTACACCTCCGGAAAGCGGTACAAACTAGGTCATATCCCACGAGTCACGCAGGACGATAGACGACACAGCTAGTACGAACTAGTGATACTACCACTAACTCAGACCGATCCGTAGTAGTCCTCGTAGAAGTCACCTCCATAGCCTGGAAGCTCAACATGATCATCCGGGAACAGACGATCTCGCGGAGCTTGTGGACCATAGGGGCTAGGATGAGGTCTAGGACCAACAGACGGTGGCCTGCGGGGACCGCGAGGGGGGGGGGTGATGCCTCCTACATAACGCTAACCCATCACGTCTGGTAGAGCAGATCTCACAGGATAGAGATCGCGCATATCCGAATATCCAGCTTGCACAGCCGGTGCAAACCGAGTCAAAGTGGCCCAATGGTCAGCACGGGTATTGAAAAGCTCTAGCCTCAAGGCTCGATTTTCACAGTCCTTATCCTCGAGCATCTCAGCAGTGCTGCGAGTCCGTGAATCCTCCTGAGTGGGGTCATCATAGATAGCCTGGAGATACCCTTGTGCTCCCGGAAGTGATGCTGGCATATACCAGAAATCAGAGTCCCGGAATAGGCCAGTCCTGACTCGCATGATGGTCATCATAGAGTAGGCGGCATCCTGCATAGCCATCTCAATAGTAACCCCGAGTCCATAGGAGCAGTGAAGGGGCTCGGTGGATCCAGGATAAGATGGAAATATCCTGACAGTGCAAAGATACTTGCTTTGGTTAAAGTCTCGAAATTGCTCTTCGACCGTGTACTCAGGATACCAACGGTATCCAACCTCAGTCATTACCCTGACCAACATGGCAGTATGGCCGGGTACATCTAGGCATCGAGTCAGGCGAACCACTTGATTGAGGTCGCGAGTGGCCATCTGAAAGCACAACCATAATGCAAAGGCATTAGAATTTCTAGCAAAATTTCGACAGCATAACAGCTGTAAATGCTCAAAAGGATTTTGAGACATTTGACAAAGGATTTCATACACACTCAATAACATCATATCAAAGTTCTGAGTCCATCCTAGCAACATAATGTGGTAGTAGAACTGAACTAGGCCTGTATCCATCAAACCTATAAGGTACTACTGATTAGTAACACGTGAACCTGATAGAGAGAAAAGATCCTAATTCCTTAACCCCCGGTGGAACAATAGACTGACTCAGATCAGAATGTCTTAAGATAAAGGAGTAAAAAGAGCCTTACGTTCCAACCCACAAACAATTCCCCTACATATAACTAAAGAATTTCTAGACTCAACATCGACCAGTTTGGCTTGGAGAACCTACAGGCAGTCCGGCTCTGATGCCAACGCTGTCAGGACCCCGACTCGATGTCACATCGATCTAGCCTGTAACACCTCATATCACTTTGCGGCCTCACGCACGGTATCCCCACGGGTGTCGCCTTACCTTTGCCCGGGACCGTTTGCGCCTTTTGGCTCACGTATATGACAGTGTCGCTAGCATCCATATGATAAGGAGCCCGGGCTGACATGACTAGTCGTAAACCCAAAGTGGCACAGACTTACAGGGACAGGCATCCATGACCCAGCATCGAACGTGTCGGTCATCAGCAAGTGGGTCCGGGCTGTAGCACTGGGCTAGCAGGACTCCGGTAAACCGGGCTGTAGCGGGCTAACAGGACTCCGGTACTCAATGCGTGACATTTCCCCGAAGGGACAGACACAGGAACGAAGAAGGACACATGCCGGCCAGCCTAAGTGTCCCAGAGCAGTAGCAAGCTACCATGGCTCAGTGGTAACACTAGGAGACATTTCCCGGTAAGAGAGGCTACTAAAGATAAACAACTAGATAGTCAGATCCCACACATACCAAGCATTTCAATCATACACACAATATGCTCGATATGTGCAAATACAACAAGGCATCACAACATGACTCTACGACACAAGTACTTTATTTAAGGCTCAGAGAGCCATACATAACATACACACAAGTACGGGTCACACGACCCAGCATTCAAGTCATACAGTCATACAAACCAGCAGCGGAAGTAACTTGTCTGAGTACAGACAACTAGTAAAATAAAAGAGGCTTGGAAAGCCTAGCTATACTACGTGGTCCTTCACAAGCTCAGGATCACCACCTGGGCCTTAGCCTACTCATTGATGTCAACGTCTACGAAGAACCCATCAGAAGGGGTTGCAGCGTCTTCTGTAAAATGTAAATTATAGCAACATGAGTACAAAGGTACTCAGCAAGACTTACATCAGATCCTACATACATGCACATTATCAAGAAGGGTTGGTGGAGTTATTGCAGCAAGCCAGCTTTGACTCTTGGCTAGGCTATCCTACGAGACTCCAACTTGAAATGGTTTTGCGCACACGAGTCCACTACTCACCACTTCAATACACTACCGAGGATCCACCTCCGTCTTCCTACGGAAGAGCCATCCTCGGCACTCACACTTATCTTGAGGCTTTTAGTAGTTTCCATTTACTTGTCTATGAACTATATAGGCAACCAAGTAGTCCTTTACCGCGGACGCGGCTATTCGAATAGATCATGATAACCCTGCAGGGGTGTACTTCTTCATACATGTTTCCACCACTTAGCGTCTGCACACGACATGTGCTCGGCAGACTTCAAGCGAAAGCCGACGTGGGTGTAGACCACGACCTACCTAAACACCTAAGTCTCCAGTCCAGGTTTATCGCCTATCCAGGTTCCATCCGCAGGGAGTCCGGCCGAGGTTTCCCATACGGCCCCGAACGATGTGTACAGGGTTCTGTGACACCTAACGGGTGCCCGGTATTCCCGGCCACGTACCTACCGCATCACAGCCCACCCCTACGGTCAGCGCTGTCCACGGCCTCCAGTAGGCTACAAACACCAGAAACTACTTGCAACTCCTGGACAAAGGACTAGGGTGAATAAGAAGTCGAGCGGGGTCATATTTCAGGGCCCAATGCATGGTAGTAGCTGTATCTTAAATCACACATACAGATCTCAGTGCTTAAGGTCGGCTTCAATGAAACAACCCACCATGTACTCCTACATGGCCTCTCATCGATACCTTTACCAAATCGTGTTCACCACACCACTCTCATTACCGACATAATCATTTCACTCTAGCCCATCACCCAGATGAACCAGACCTGACACGACTCTAAGCATAGCAGGCATAGCAAGGTAGGAACAACACATACATATGGCTCAATCAACTCCTACACATGCTAGTGGGTTTCATCTAGTTACTGTGGCAATGACAGGTCATGCAGAGGAAATGGGTTCAACTACCGTAGCACACAGCAGTTTGAAACGCGTTGTCTTAATGCAGTAAAAGAGAGCAGGAGCGAGAACATGGGATTGTATCGATATGATCAAATGGTTGGTTGCTTGCCTGATGGTTTGATGCACTGATATGGTTCTTCGCTAGGGTAATCACGGTACTCCTTGGAGGCAGAACCTGCCGCAAAGAACACCGATACACAGCCATCACCAAACAATGTGCGACAATATGATGCATGCATGAAACATGGCAATATGAGTGTGTTGGGCTAATGCAACTAAGACCAGAAGGGTTTGAACCAATTTGAACCAAAGATTCAAATTTCAAACTCATACATGGCCCTTTAAAGTGTTTTATCTTGTTCTGCATTAAACAGCAAGTTAACTTGTTTAATCATGCATGAAAACAGTACAGATGGATAGATTGGATTTTTCTGATCATTTTTCATATATAACTTGTCTGATTTGGAGTTACAGATTAAAAGTTATGAATTTTTGAAGTTTAAACTATATTCTGGAATTTCCTATATTAGAATAAATCTAGAAATTAATTTATTGCGTCAGCCATGCGTCAGGATGACGTCAGGGTCAACGGAGACGTCCAGGTCAAACCTGACTGTGGGTCCAGGGTGTCAGGGTAATTAGTTTAGTTAAAGTTTAATTAAAATTAACCCTATTTAGTTAACAGGGCTGGGCCCCACCTGTCATTGACTCATCGAGGTCAACCAGGGCCCACCCGCGGTCAAAGCCAGGTCGGCTGCACCGGTGTTTAGCCACCGGCGAGCCCGACGCGGCGGCGGAAGTGGTTTTGGCCGTTCCGGCAACCAAACGAGTCGCGGAGGCCATCGGAGTGGAGCTGAGGAGGAGCGCAGCTCTTGGTGGAGTCCGTTGGGGTCGGGGTGGCCGGAGTTGGCGCCGGCGACGACTTTGGCGGCCACCGGAGTTCGGCCGAAGGCGAACTTGACGCTAGAGGGGTCGGTGAGGTGCGGGGAGTAGCTGGTTAGGTGCTACGTGACGCGGTGAGCATGATGGACACCAAGTTGTGGTCGGAGGGTGACCGGGAGCACGTCAGCGACGAGCTCCGCGGCGGTGGGTGCGGTTGAGCTCCGGGAGGTTACTACACAGCTCGGGAGCAAGAAAAGAAGGGAGGGGAAGATGGTTAAGCTCACGGGGAGCTCGACGAAGCACTTGGTGCGGCCGGGGACGGACCGGAGCGACGACGGCGTTGAAGGGGATCTCCGGCGACAGCGGTTCGGTCGAGGTCGATGCGGTGGACTCGGGCCTTGCGAGCGCTCGGGGCTCGGCTTGCTCGAAGGGGAGGAGGGTGGCGGAGCTCCTGGACACGGCGGCACGGCGTGGGGTTGACGGAGGTTTTGGCTACGGCGAGGGGGTGGCGGCGATGGCGTCGACCATGGAGGGGGAGCGCGAGAGAGAGGAGTTGGGGGAGAATGGAGGTGTCCTGGGGGTTCACGGCTCGGCGTGGAGTTCATCCATCCAGCAACGAGGCGAGGAGGTGAAGCAGGGCGACGGCCAGCTGCGTGGCGCCCGCTGCGGCCGCCGTCGGGCACCTGCCTGCCTGCCTGGCCGGCAAGCAGCTCGCTGGCGCGGCGCTGGGCTGGGCCGGCAGGTGGGCCGGGTGCTGGGCGCCAGGTAAGTTTTTTTGTTATTTCTCCTGTTTTCTGTTTTTTAATTCCTCTGCAACTTTGTTGAATTATTAAAAATACTTAGGCAACTCCTAAAATCACCAAACTACTCCTGGTCCATAGTTGGATTATTTCCAACATGAAACATTTTAGTTTGGAGATATTTGAGCATTTGAAATATTTTATATAATTTTAAATGCCCAAATTCAAATATCTATGATTTAATTCAAAGACCCTAAGATGGCCTAGGAAAATGTGCACCACTTTTGGCAGAGGTTCTGAACCAAGACAAAAATGATGGGCATTTTAGAAGGGCATTTCAGGTTCATTGAAAAAGTTTTTAGTAAACCCTAGTTGGTTTCAGAGGGGGCTGGGGGTTCTGTCATCCCCATTTCAGGTTTCTGATGAAAGAATAGACATGATGCAACACTCTAATGCATGAACTAGCTAGGGTGTGACAAGAGATATGTGCAGCTCCTATCAGGATTTGTCGACACATTCGGGCGGTGTTGCTGGTTTAGTTTTACCTTGTCGAAATGTCTTGTAACCGCGATTCCGAGTCTAATCGGGTCTTCCCGCTAGAAGGAATATCCTTCATTGACCGTGAGAGCTTGTGATGGGCTAAGTTGGGACACCCCTGCAGGGATTTGAACTTTCGAAAGCCGTGCCCGCGGTTATGGGCAGACGGGAATTTGTTAACGTCCGGTTGTAGAAAACCTGAAGTTGACCTTAATTAAAGTGCATCAACCGCGTGTGTAACCGTGATGGTCTCTTTCCGGCGGAGTCCGGGAAGTGAACACGGTGTTGGAGTTATGCTTGACGTAGGTTGTTTTAGGATCACTTCTTGATCATAGTTTTTATCGATCGTGCTTTGCCTTCTCTTCTCGCTCTCATTTGCGTATGTTAGCCACCATATATGCTGGTCGCTTGCTGCAGCCCACCTCATACCTTTTACCTTACCCATAAGCTTAAATAGTCTTGATCGTGAGGGTGCGAGATTGCTGAGTCCCCGTGACTCACAGATACTTCCAAAACCAGTTTGAAGGTGCCGATGTTACAGAGCAGGTGACGCAACCAAGCTCAGGGAGGAGCTCGATGAAGATCTTGTCCTTTGTGTTGTTTCGTTCTAGTTGATCAGTAGTGGAGCCCAGTTGGGGTCGATCGGGGATCTGTGTAGAATTTGGGGCAGTCTTCTTTTATTTTGGTTCCGTAGTCGGACCTTGTTTGTATCTGGATGAAGTAATGTTTTATTCATGTATTGTGTGAAGTGGCGATTGTAAGCCAACTATGTATCTCTTTCCCTTATGTATTACATGGTTTGTGTGAAGATTACCTCACTTGCGACATTGCTTTCAATGCGGTTATGCCTCTAAGTCATGCTTCAACACGTGGGAGATATAGCCGCATCGAGGGCGTGACAAGTTGGTATCAGAGCCTTCCCCGACCTTAGGAGCCCCACTGCTTGATCGTTTTTAGCAGCCGTTGTTGAGTCTAGAAAAAATGTTTTGAGTCATTAGGAATTATATATTGGAGAGTTAGGATTTCTTTTTACTCTTTAGTCCCTTCGTCGCTCTGGTGAGGCATCCTAACGTAGAGTTTTGACTCTTCTCTTCTCAAATTTCACTAATTTTTTTTAGGATCTCGCGGGTATCTTGGAATCGTTCCGATGGTTTTGTGATGAGAACATTGTTCTTGGTGCCTCCTGACATTTAGGTGTTGTGGCAGTGCCCCGAGGAGTTGAGCTCCAAGGTGTTGTCATCACAATTTTATCGTTGCAGTTATGGAATACCTGAGTTTAGTTTCACCGACATCGAAAATCTCTTTTATGCAGTTGTTGGTGAGATAACCTCGACGCCACCCAGTACTGGGGCGGGAGTTCAGGAGTATTGCCATAACTCGTATAGCAGATGCTTTTCGAAGGTTGAGGTAGACGATTTCCGAAGGTTTCTTGGTTATGTGTTGAAGGATGGATACAGCTGGATGTAGGATTTGCTAGTTTTGGGTGAGATATTATGCTTCCCCTGTATCGCCAACACCTGATTGCATAACCGGAAAGGTTCGGGAGTTTCATAGGTGGGAATTCAAGTAGCTCGTAGGATATCTTTCCGACAGATGTATGATATGAAATTGGGGTTTGACGTCTAGTGGTCCGCCTATTCACGGTCGGTTTTACAGTGGTCTCGTTGTGTCTTAAAGAGTCCTTGGCTATGCCGACTTGGGGACGCTTCGTATGTCATGTGCACTGCCTTGTACATGATGGTGCTGTACGATCGAGCCCGTGTAGGCCCCATCATGAAAACTTCGGACGAAATCTCTATCATATGTTTGTTGCGGCTTATTCCGCAAGCCGATCCTTTGTTTTGTTTTGAGTTGTGGTATTCGAGTTGCTTCGAAGTAAAATGTTGATTCCATACCTTTCCTAAATGTTGTTCTCATACTCTTATGTGAATACTAATCCTTCATGATAATTGAGATTGTCATGTAAATCCTGTTCAACCGGTGTGTTTTCTCTTCAAGCAGATCCATTCATTTTCAACACCTGCAAGATTCAATCTCAGCTTTCTCAACATTGTTCGTTTCATCCATCCCAAGTTGTCTTTGTTTTTTCCACCCTCCCACCCTTGTTTCTTCAAGGACTCAGATTTCTTAATCAAGTATCCTTTTATTCATGTGAAGTCTCGCCATTCTTTTCCTTCATGTTCTTACCCGGTGGTTCTCATGAAGATGCTCTACTAGTTCAATATTCTCCATTCTTTTCTTCTCCGGTGGATTCAAATCAAGCGTTGGTGTTGATCATACCCCTTTTTCCTCGTTTCAATGCCTTCTCATACCGGTGCAACTCTTAATTATTCACCTCTCGCTATTCATTTGTTCTGGAGTGCTGAAGATACTTCAGAAGATGTTGGAGTTTATTCTCATTCTTTCAAGATCTTTCGGGAATGCTATCTTATTCAAGCCATTTAATTCAACCAGTGCTTTCTCTCTTAAATCATTCAATGGTGTTTCTTTTCAGTGGGCCCTAACCCACAGGTCTGTTCCTAGGATCTTACCTGACTCTTCTTATTTCCCGGAGATATCCTCAAATTTCTTGTCAAAGTTTGACGTAAGAATGAATTATCATCAGTCAAATGTATTTCTCCAAGATCTTTCAAATTCTTTTCATTGTTGGCTCAACCTCTTCGTTTTGATTCTTCCAGAGTGTCTAAATAATTCTTGGTGGTGTTTCTCGTCGTCATTCTCAACATTTGAAGACCGAAGAAGAGTTTTTCCTCCATATCTTATCCGTTCTCTCAAAGACTCGTGGTGCTAGCTTGTTACCATCCTCTCATAATTGTTTTGATCGTGAGTATTCTTTTCACCTATCCGGAGCAATTCAAGAGTCTTCTCAGTTTGATTATCCGGAGTCCAACAATTCAGGTTTATTCATTCTCAGCCTTCAGTTATCATTCTCCAATCTTACCGGTGCATCGTTCAAGTGATCTCTAATCAGTTCGTGATACCTTCGTTCTCATGTATCTAGTTTGTCTAAAGCACCTTCGTTCATTTGCTAATTCTTACCAGTGATTCACCCCTACTTCGATCATTTTCAATTCTTACAGTGGTCCGTTCAAGAGTTCTCTTCCTTGGTCACCATACAATTTATTCGTTGTTTCAACCCTTCCGGTGGTTCATTCAATACCTTCCCAAGTTTGACGCTATATCTATCTTAATCCTTTCTCCAAGAATAAGTTGTATGCAATTCGTTGCTTGTCATCAGTGTAAATTGGTGAAGGATACGCATAACGTAATTCTTATTTTTGTTTCATCAAGTGAACTTAATTCCCTGTTCCGGAGGCTAATCAAATTCTCGTTTTCATTTGTTCATCTTTCTTTTTCCCGGAGTTCCTACCTCTCACAATTATATCACCACGGAGGTCCATCTAATGATTGCAAGGTTTCACTTTGTGTTTTCATCTTCTCTTTCTTTTTCGTTATCCTTTTGTTTGCCGGAGTTCCTCATGATGGTTCATAAAGTATTTAATTCCTTCTCGAAGTGTTCATCAACATTCTTTTCAGAGGAGCTCAAATTTCTTCATATTGTACTCCGGAGTGCAATTCTTTCTTCCGTATCATGGGAGATGGTATTTTGTCATTCTTGATAATCTGAGTTCATGTTTCATGATTCGAATGTTGTTAAGAATGAGATATTTTAAATCCACCAATCTATTCGTTGGAGTTATCTTGTGTCATGTTTCACCTAAAGCCTTCCCTAAGGATTGTTGCTATTTGTGGTGCTTATAAATGATCCAAGTTCTTCATTTATCCTCCCGGTGAATTAAGTTTCTCGTCTCCTTGTTGATATCAATCAAATCCATTGTTTCCGTTTGTGGCAGAAGTTCACCTCATAATTTTGAGATGTCTTCCATAAGCCCACAACAAGCTTACTCTTTTCCTTGTTATCCAACAACTCCGTTCGACCCTTATCCTAAGGATGCCTTTTTCAAGCTCATTTGTGGCATTAGTTTACCTTTTCTTCTCCATCCTTTCAATGATCTATTTTTTTTCTTTCTTCTTACGGAGGCATTGTGATGTTTCGCTTTTCTCTCATATTCTCGAGTTGTGAAGATCATGTTCTTTTCATGCCAATCCATTTAACCGGAGTGTTGTGCCCTTTTGCTCAAGTTCTTTTCGTCTTATTCAGCCTTGCATCTCTTTTCAACCGGAGTGCTGTCTGAGATCTTTCTTACCCCTTGTTCCATTCATTCAATAGTTCTAGAGGCTGTATGTTGTGATTTCATCAAGTGTCTTCTCATCTTATCATGTTCTTATTCAATTCCTTTTCTTTTCAATCGGAGTGCTGCCTGAAATTGTTCTTCCTTGCCCCTCTTTTCTAACGGAGTGTTTTCAACTTCTTTCATCTCCGTTGTATTCTTTTCTCGAAATGGCTTAACCTTTTCAAGGTTCTTTGGTCTCACTCGTTTTTCAAAGAAGCAACTTAGTTTTACATCTTCTCTTCCTCTTCCTTTTTCCCTCCGGTGCCATTCTAGATCTCGGGACGAGATCCTCTCGTAGTGGTGGAGTGTTGTAACGCTCGAGACCGATGTGCCAGGTGTCCTCCGCTTATTTGCTATTGCTGGCTTGTCATTTGCTTGCGTGTTGGATCTTATCATGTCATCATGTGCATTGTGTGATCATGTTTTCAAAATCTGCATCCAGCCGGGTTCCCCCAGTTCCTTCCGTTGTCTGTTCTGAGCCCAGACTCACTTGCACGCGCCCGCAGCATGTCCAAAATATTATTTTATAAGTGGCCGGAAAATGTTCTCGGAATGGGATGAGAGTTGGCGTGTGGTCTTATTATAGTGTAGATAGACTGCCTGCCAAGTTTCATCGCATTCGGAGTTCGTTTGATGCCCGAACGATTAACTATAGCGACAATATAGTTGGTCTAACGTCGGACGTTTTTGGTCTCCGAAAACAGTCGCTGGGCCTCTCTCTCTTTTCTTCTCTCAGCTCGAGCCCTTCTCCACAGCCCACTACCTACCGCCAGGTCCAACCTAACCTCTCTCGTCAGCCCGCGGCCCTCCTCGCGCGCGCGTCCGAAAATTGTCCCGGACCCGACCCGAGCTGTCGCCACCGTTGTGTCCGGATCATCCCCAAACGTCTACAAAACATCACTGTTTTCTTATTTGGACTTCCTAGCTATTTTATTCGCAATCGTTCGATTGCGATCGGAGGGACGATATACCCCTAGCCTAACCTACATGCTATATATATAGACACCTAACCCTAAATGTCGTCCCATCCGTCAAATTTTTCCCCTGCCAAGTCAGCCGCCGCCACCCTCTCCCTTGGGATCGCTCCCGATCCAAAAATCCCCTCAGCCAACCACATCTCCTTGATCCAAATCCTCCCCGACCACCATCCTTGTTTTCCGTCGCCACCCAATCCATTCATCCAGCCCGCAACAGTGTCTCCCCTCGATGGCTCCATCGCTCATGTCCGAGCTCCTCTGCCCGTCGCCCCTCTCCTGGAGCCGCAAGCGCCCAAGGTTCCAGCCGCCCGAGCACCGGCCAGCTTGCTGGAGCAGATCACCGGCTACCAGGACCAACCTCCCCTGCTCCTTTCTTCTTCCCTTCCTTCTCTCTACCTGCTTTCCCTTCCCCGTTCTCAACTCTCTCTTTCTCTGTCTCGCTTTGGACAGGGAACCGAAGGAGGCCGCCATGGCCTTGGAGTTTCACCACTGCCTCGTCGCCTGGATCCGTTGCTCTGCGCCCGTCCAAGGCCTTCCTCGCCCGGATCCGTGCGACTCTGGCCTCCCTCGCCTCTCCCGCATCACCGGAGCCCTGGCGACCCCTCCTGGACCTGCTGCTGCCGCCTGCGTCCTCCTCTACTTCGAGCCGCATCTTGCATCGAGCGAACGCTCGTCCTCGAGCGTTGACCGCACCCCCCCTCCACCTCCTCGTTCAGTCCAGCCAAGGCCCAAGCCGCCCACTTTTTTAGCCCGAGCCGCCAATCCTGCAGCTAGCTCCACCGACCGGGCCTTGGCCCATGTGAGCAGCCTCTCCAGCAAGGACCGGCTCTGTGAAGCCCAATGTGAGGAATCCCATCTTCGGTTGCTCCTGTAGAACCTAGTTCGGGCCAGTTTTGGCTTGACTCATGTTTTTTTTCCGCGGAGTGATTTATCTAATTATCCAGGAGTCTGCATATTTTCAGATTACCCCCTCCCTGTTCATGCATTAATAACTCTTAAACTGTGCTTCGGATTAAAATGGTTTAAATACGTAAAATGCTTAGAATTTCATATAGTTTCATAATATGTCATTTTCACCCATGTTTAAAATGTTTAAAATGCTGTTTGTGTAACTTTTCTCCTATGCCATGCTAAAATGGTTTAATTCATAACTAAATAACCGTAACTCTGAATTTAATAAACTTTATATGTAAATAGGGTAGAATTTTGCCTAGTTTAACATGGTGGCATCATCTTGCATGTTTAATAACTATAAAATATGGTTTAGGGCAGAACAGGACCAAACCTAATATATGCACATGGGGATTTACCGGAATTGTTGTTCATTGTTTCCGGCGTCATTTAAACTTGCGTAGATAGGTAGTTTTGTTTTGCTTCACCCTCTTGCCATGTTTAACAACATTTAATATTGTTGGGTACATAAATGAGATCGAACTAAATAACTTGTCGTGGTGTTTCGTCAATATGCAACTCGTTGCATATTGAGCTCCACTTAATTTGTAGGGTTGCTTGTGCATTTTGCCATGCCATGCTTCATTAAACCGGACATGCATCATACTTGTTTGTGCATCATGCCATGCTTATGTGATGGTTGTTTACTATGTTGTGTGCTTCTTTCCGGTGTTGCTTCTTCGGGTTGGTTCCGATAACATCGCGTTTGTGAGGAACCGTTCGACTACGTCCGTTTGTCTTCTTCATGGACTCGTTCTTCTTCCTTGCGGGATCTCAGGCAAGATGACCATACCCTCGAAATCACTTCTATCTTTGCTTGCTAGATGCTCGCTCTTTTGCTATGCCTATGCTATGATACCTACCACTTGCTTATCATGCCTCCCATACTGTTGAACCAAGCCTCTAACCCACCTTGTCCTAGCAAACCGTTGTTTGGCTATGTTATCGCTTTGCTCAGCCCCTCTTATAGCGTTGTTAGTTGCAGGTGAAGATTGAAGTTTGTTCCTTGTTGGAACATGGAGATCGTTCCTTGTTGGAACATTGTTTTACTTGTTGGGATATCACAATATATCTTATTTAATTAATGCATCTATATACTTGGTAAAGGGTGGAAGACTCGGCCTTATGCCTGGTGTTTTGTTCCACTCTTGCCGCCCTAGTTTCCGTCATATCGGTGTTATGTTCCCGGATTTTGCGTTCCTTACGCGGTTGGGTAATAATGGGAACCCCTTGACAGTTCGCCTTGAATAAAACTCCTCCAGCAATGCCCAACCTTGGTTTTACCATTTGCCACCTAGCCTTTTCTTTCGCTTGGGTTCTGCAGACTCAAGGGTCATCATTATTTTAACCCCCCCGGGCCAGTGCTCCTCTGAGTGTTGGTCCAACCTGTCAGCCGCCGGTGGCCACCAGGGGCAACTCTGGGCTGGCCTACCGGAAGTTTAGACAATCTGAGTGTGCCCTGAGAAAGAGATATGTGCAGCTCCTATCGGGATTTGTCGGCTCATTCAGGCGGTGTTGCTGGTTTAGTTTTACCTTGTCGAAATGTCTTGTAACCGGGATTCCGAGTCTGATCGGGTCTTCCCGCTAGAAGGAATATCCTTCGTTGACCATGAGAGCTTGTGATGGGCTAAGTTGGGACACCCCTGCAGGGATTTGAACTTTCGAAAGCCGTGCCCACGGTTATGGGCAGATGGGAATTTGTTAACGTCCGGTTGTAGAAAACCTAAAGTTGACCTTAATTAAAATGCATCAACCGCGTGTGTAACCGTGATGGTCTCTTTCCGGCGGAGTCCGGGAAGTGAACATGGTGTTGGAGTTATGCTTGACGTAGGTTGTTTTAGGATCACTTCTTGATCATAGTTTTTATCGATCGTGCTTTGCCTTCTCTTCTCGCTCTCATTTGCGTACGTTAGCCACCATATATGCTAGTCGCTTGCTGCAGCCCACCTCATACCTTTTACCTTACCCATAAGCTTAAATAGTCTTGATCGCGAGGGTGCGAGATTGCTAAGTCCCCGTGACTCACAGATACTTCCAAAACCAGTTTGCAGGTGCCGATGTTACAGAGCAGGTGACGCAACCAAACTCAAGGAGGAGCTCGATGAAGATCTTGTCCTTTGTGTTGTTTCGTTCTAGTTGATCAGTAGTGGAGCCCAGTTGGGGTTGATCGGGGATCTGTGTAGCATTTGGGGTAGTCTTCTTTTATTTTGGTTTCGTAGTCGGACCTTATTTGTATCTGGATGATGTAATGTTTTATTCATGTATTGTGTGAAGTGGCGATTGTAAGCCAACTATGTATCTCTTTCCCTTATGTATTACATGGGTTGTGTGAAGATTACCTCACTTGCAACATTGCTTTCAATGCGGTTATGCCTCTAAGTCGTGCTTCGACACGTGGGATATATAGTCGCATCGAGGGCGTGACAGGTAAGTAGGGTGAATCTCGGGTTCAAGAACCCAGGAATAGAATACCTACTACTAAATTGCATCACGGGATGCTTTCGAGAATGATGGGCAGAATCATCACACCAGAACACAAAACATGGCTAGATTACTAGGTGACTCCCTAAAACACCTAGGGTCATAATAATAGCTCCAACATATATGTCGAGGCAACAGAGTACCTCAACTCACAGATTAGTGTGATTAATCTGGCCCAAATGGACATCAGGAACAGGAGGAAGGGGTTTGCAAATGCATCAGACTACTTAGAAACCTGGGATGACTCGGACAGCATAACTGCTGTAAATGCTCAGAAAAAGATTTGAGACATTCACAAGGATTTGCATAGTCACTTAACAACACAATATCAAGGTTCTGAGGCCAGCTAAGAACATACAGAAGTAATAGAAACTGAACTGAGACAAGAATCCATCAATCCTACAAGTCTACGGATTAGTAACACGTGATCCTGATAGAAAGATGACTAGTTCCCTTAGAAAGGAAGAGGTTGACTCAGATCAGAAGGGCATAGGGTAAAGGAGTAAAAAAGAGCCTTACGTTCCCTTCCACAATCAATTCCCTTACATAACTAAAGCATTTCTAGACTTGACTTCAAACAGTTTGGCTTGGTAATCCTACAGGCAGTCAGGCTCTGATACCAATGCTGTCAGGACCCCGATTCCAAGTCACATAGATCTAGCCGGTAACACCTCATATCACTTTGCGGCCTTACGCACGGTATTCCCAAGAGTGTCGCCTTACCATGGCCCGGGACCGTTTGCGCCTTTTGGCTCACGTATATGATAGTGTCGCTAGCATCCATATGACAGAGAACCCGAGCCGACATGGCTAGTCGTGAACCCAAAGCGGCATTAACCTAATGGGGACAGGAATACATGAATCACATCGAGCATGTCCGTCAGCAGCGTGTGAATCCGGGCTGTAGCACTAGGCTAACAGGACTCCGGGAACCCGGGATGTAGCAGGCTAGGCAGGACTCCGGATGTCACCGCGTGACATTTCCCCGAAGGGACAGACACAGGAAGAAAGTGAAACACATGGCGGCCAGTCAAGTGTCCTGAGCAGTAGTGCTGGGCTAACAGGACTCCGGTGAACCGGGCTGTAGCGGACTATTATGGCTCATGGAAGCACTAGACTACATTTCCCCATAAGAGAGGCTGCCAAGGATAAACAACTAGATTGTCGGATCCCACACATACCAAGCATTTCAATCATACACACAATATGCTCGATATGTGTAAACACAACATGGCATCACAACATAACTCTACAACTCAAGTATTTATTCATTAGGCTCCGAGGAGCGAGATATTACAAACATGGGTCTCATGACCCAACAATCATAGCATACAATTCAAAGCACATGCAGAAGCTTAACATGTCTGAGTACAGACATCTACAAATGAAAAAGGCTAAGAAGCCTGACTATCTACCAGATCCTGCCGAGGGCACAAGATCATTGAGGTATCAAGCTAAACGTCGAAGTCCACACGGAACTACTAGCGAGACTGACGTCTCTCACGTCTCTCTGCAAAACATAAAATAGGAAAACGTGAGTAGAAATGAACCCAACAAGACTTACATCAGAACTATCTACACATGCATTGGTATCAATAAAGGGGGTGGTGGAGTTTGACTGCAGCAAGCCAGCTTTTGACTCAGTGGCTAACCTGAACTACGACTGCAAGCAACTCTTTTGAGGTGGCGCACACGCACTAGTAGAAAAGGGGGCTTTGGTCCAGGCCGGGTAAGCCCATTAGTCCCGGTTCAGTCCAGAACCAGGACCAATGGGTGCATTTATCCCGGTTCTTGCGGCTAAGGCATTAGTCCCGGTTCATGTCATGACCGGTTTTCCGGGTAATAAATTTCCAGAAAAGACCGTTGTGCTCATCAGCCCCAGGATTACTGTTAGGTGATGAGGCTCCAAGTTGATACAGAAACTCCAAGCAAAATACAAAATATGCAGTGCAAGACCGTTCTGGCCTGTGAGTACAACAAATGGTTTCTAGTGGTTGATGGCGGAAGCGGTTTGTGGATCATCAGTGTCTATGGGACTCCAATTCCCACAGGAACAGCTGACCAGGTTAACTCCTATCTTCGCGAGGCTGCTATCTCCATTGTGTGGGTTCCGGGGCTGGCATCGCGTCGCTCCTCTCCGTGCAAGAAAATCTGGCCAAGACAATAGCCAGGGACAAGCCAGTGAGTACTTTGAATGTACTCACAAACATTATGAACACAGGTATAATATAACAATGATGTGCTGAAAATATTTTATGCTCATGACGTCAGTCACAAAAGATAAATGAAACTCTGATGCGTGCAAGCAAGTTATTTATAAAAATGCAATAACATGGTAGTATTAAAATTTATGAAAACAAATAACAAGCAATGCCACAGTCGGGCGTCTTAGCGACACCACATAAAGGGCTTTAAAAGAAATGCCACAGTCGGGCGTCTGAGCGACACCACATAAAGGGCTTTAAAAGAAATGCCACAGTCGGGCGTCTGAGCGACACCACATAAAGGGCTTTAAAAGAAATGCCACAGTCGGGCGTCTGAGCGACACCACATAAAGGGCTTTAAAAGAAACAATCATAGTGAATATCCCGGAGGTAGAACCATCCCAGAGATACTTGATAATAACAATAATATCACGGGTTAGTCAACAATAATAATAATCATAATTATCACAAGTCACAGGTAGTAGTTCCAGTTCTGGCTAACAGTTTCACCTTCAAAGACCGACACTAGACCGACACTTGACCCATCCCAGACTGTAATCCTTAACCATGGACACGGCTATTCGAATAGGTTTAATCTCTGCAGAGGGTGTACTCTTTACCCACGAGTAACGGATTTCTTTAGTCCATTGGGACTAATTCCGTCTACGGTCTTTTTGTTGAAAACACACCTAACTTGCACACACCAGCTTATCTCACACGTGTCTGGAATCACCCACGACACCTGTTAAGCAAACTCTAAGTGGGGAGGCTACAACCTCGCGTAGCATGGGATCAAATTTATATCGCGCGCTCTAAGGGGTGGCCTCCCCTCTCGGTCCCAACCGGAAACACCCATGCCCCCGGACCAGGTGGCCTGACTACCAGCTACAACCGGCATCTTCCACCATGGCCTCTCTGTACGGTGTGTGCTAGAAAGAGGTTGACAACTTACTGAACCGTACTCTACTTGCTGTAGAGACGAGAGGTACTACGAAACAAGTATGGGGGTTACTCGCACAAGACTCAATCTACGGTCAACTCAGGAGGTTTAAGTATTCCCTGCATGATTACGTGACGAATATATTTCAACCAACAGAGTCACCGCTCATATCACCTTGCCATGCCATACCAGACATAACCGTCCCGACAGAGACCGGCGACAAACTCATGCCTACCCAAGGCAGAGGTTTTCCCGGGTTCCTGTCGGTATGCATGCAAGGCACATGAGGGTGATTATCATCACAAGTGTGTCCATTTCCAACAGCATGGAAATCAATAACATGCACCCATGCATATGATCATATCACATGAAATAACAAGTTTCTCCAAAGTGAGGTGATGTTATGAACGTGTCATCGAACACACTAAAATATTATGCCGGGGTTCAGAATGCTTGCCTTCAATGTGTGGAAAGGCAGGGTGCACTCCAAAACTTGAAACATTTCTCCTCTCTTCAAAAATCCTATTTTAGCAATATAAAAGAATTAACACACAAAATAAAAACGGCACCAAAAGTTGTTCTGATTTTTTTTTCAAATAAATCTTAAAATAAACTAGGTGAAATTTGAGAGAGGTAGGAAAAAGAATCAATTCATTTGGAGTTATATTTAAAAAGTTATAGCCAGTCAAAGCTGTGGTCAAAATCTGTTTTTAATAAAATCAGGAAAAAGGAAAACGTTTCGGAGGGGAATACGCTTTCGGAGCGGGGAAAACGTACTGGGGGGATTACGCCTTCACTTAATCCAACGTGGACAGGCACGGGGTCGCTGACAGTGGGTCCAGAGGCCCCACTGGTCAGGTTTGACCAGTCTATCCCTCCCTCCTCTTCCTCTGCCCGAACGGAGGCGAGGCAACGGCGATCGTCGCCGGAGAACGGCGGCTCCCCACGGGGCTCAGAAGGCGGGGATGGATCCGCCACTCCAGGGCGGTCCTCCCGGTGGTCGCCAGGTAGGTGGGGACGGAGGGAGCTGCCGGTGGCGAGCTTCTCGGCGGAGGTGGCCTCGGGAGCAAAGTGTGTTTGGGGATACTGGGGTTCCCGATCAAAATTGAGTAGGGGGACGGGTTCACGGGAGAATGAGGAGGTTCCTGGCGAAGAGAACGGAGAGGGGGAGGTACTGGAGGTGCCGGATTGGCCGGGGCGGTGGCGGCGGCAGGAGTTGCCGGAGATGAGGAAGGAGGCCTCCCCGGGTCGAATGCGAGCTAGGGGAGTGCCATTGGGGTGGCCTGAGGTTGCCTGCATGCTCGGGGAAGCTCGGGGGCCTCCTTTTATAGCTCGTCGAGGTCGGTTCCGCGGCGGCTGCGGATAAGGTCGCCGGCGACCGCCATTCTGTAGCTAGGGAGTCGTGGCGGCGACGAGCGCTAGCGGACACACTCGCGGATGAGCACGCGCTGTTCCAGGGGCCAGGTGGCGAGCGGGAGAGGCTTGGGCGGCGCTGAACGGAGCAGGGGCTGTCGGCGGCCGTGGCGGCTAGCTCTTGGCCTGCCGGGGCGTGGCGAGGGGCGGCTTGGCGTGTTGCGGTGAGAAGGGGAGCGCGTGGCGTGGTGCTGCAGAGCGGGCCAAAACCGTGGGGGCCAGCGTGTCGGCTCGGCGCACGTGCGTGCCAAACGCACGCTCTGCTCGCGCCCTGGGCGTGCACGGGATGTGCTCGACGTAATGCCAGAGCATGCTACAGAGCTTGGGTGAGGCTGGCATTTAGCAGATCTAGGTTAGGAGCAACTGGGAGTCTAGTGGACATGCTAGTTTGATCACAGGTGCAAGCTCACAGTGCAATGCCAAAACTCATGTCAAAACTGGTCATGCCTACAGGGTGCTCGATAGAATGCCACATGCACCTAGGCATCTCTTGGGGTAGCCAAAACTTCCAGGTTGGGGTCTCTTTAGATGCAAGAGAGAGTGGTGAGGTTAGTTTGCCAAAAGGGGAAACTTGCTAGTGCAAGTTTTGCAAAACTATATTTCTGGACAGGAAATAAATGACATTATTTCATGAACCAAAAATGATCCAAAGGGTGCATGCTCCTGGACTTAAGGGTTTGGTAGGGCTGTCTACAAGTAGGAGAAAACACAAGATCTTTGGAGCAAAATTAAATAGGGTTGCAGTAGAAATCACAAGGCTGGACCAGAATGAAAAAGAGGTTGATTCACTCAATATTTTCAAAGAACAGCACTAGGTTTTTGCATAAAGTTGAATCATATGCTACTACCAATATCCCATAATTTTGATGGAGACTAGAAAGAATTATTTAAAAGGGTTGTAGTGCAAAATGCACTCTGGACCAGAGATGGAAAAATTGATGTAGAGCTCAAATTATTACATAAGTAAAAGATATTTTTGTATAAAAGTGATGTAAAAACATCACATGACATCTCCAATTTTTGGTTAGAATTTTAGGTGAATTTATCCAATGGTTATAGTTCAAATATGGCCATTTAACCTTGAAAAACCATTTTCAAGAAAGTAAAGATCAAGCAACTTAATTATTTAATTAGTTATATTAAATAAGGGAAAGTTTCTCTTGAGAGATTAAATATGTCCAATGACATATTTGAAAAGTTTTCTCTTTGGGAAAAACTCATCATAACAGGGAAGGAAATGATTTAAAAATCAAAATGGAGCTTAGAAATTCAAAGTTTTAATTCCTGGCAAATTTTTTAATTCATTAAAACAAGGCCAAATTTTTGGGGTGTCACAGTTCACCTGGGCCCTTTAGTCCCGGTTCGTGCCACGAACCGGGACTAAAGGGTGCGATGCCCATTGGTCCCGGTTGGTGGCACCAACCGGTACTAAAGGTTAGACCTTTAGTCCCGGTAGGTGCCACCAACCGGGACTAATGGGCTTTGAGGCATTAGTATCGGTTCATGGCATGAACCGGTACTAAAGGTCCCACTTTCAAACTCCCCCCCCCCCGTGGACCGCCTTTTCAGTTTTAGAAAAACAAAAGAAAATGATGGAAATGTCAATAAAATTAAAATAAAATAAGTTTCCCATCTGATATGTGGTCTAGTTGTTGGGAAAATTTACAAATATGAATTTCGACTTTATTTACAAAATCTCTCTGGAATTTGTAAAATGGGCATAACTTTTGTATACGAACTCGGATTAAAAAAAATTTATATGAAAAATCATCTACTTGAAAAGTTACATCCGATGGAGACTGACTACGGCCTGTTTGAAAATTTGTAGAATCCTCAAATTCCAAAAGGAAAAAAGTTATGCTCAAATTTCAGTTTTTTTAAATTTTTAGTAAATCTGGTCAAACTATGGTCAAACTACTTATTCAAGAAGTATTAGTGTTACTAAATAATTATTCAAGAATATTAGTGTTATTAAATAATTATTTCACCTTTTTTGAATTTTGGTCAAATCTGGTCAAACTATGGTCAAACTGTCAAACAATGGTCAAACTACTTATTCAAGAAATATTAGTGTTACTAAAAAATTATTGTTTTTTAGAACAATAGTTTTAAACTCAAACAGTCAAATATGTGACTTCATGCTCAAGCTAAATTCCTGAGGGTTAATAGGATTGACATCTTACTATTGTCAGGAAAACAACAAGTGCAGACTTGGAAACGAGGGAGAATAGAACCCGAAAGTTAAGCGTGCTCAGGCTGGAGTAGTGAGAGGATGGGTGACCGTTCGGGAAGTTAGATGATTTGGAATGATGAGGGGTGATTAGAGATTAAATGAGCAGTGATGAGGGGTGATTAGAGATTAGAGGTTAAAATAATTCAGAAATTTGAAAATAAAAAAAATTCAAAAAAAATTCAAAAAAAAAATCCAAAAATTTCCTTTAGTACCGGTTGGTGTTACCAACCAGGACTAAAGGTGGACCGGCCATGTGGAGGGCCTTTAGTCCCGGTTCTGGATTGAACCGGGACTAAAGGCCCTTATGAACCGGGAATAAAGGCCCTTTTTCTACCAATGACGAGTCCACATATTCACCATTCAATACAACACTATAGATCCGCTCCCTACTCCCTACGCGAAGGCCATCCATAGCACTCACACTTATCTTGCGAGTTTTAGAGTATCCACTTTCACTTGTCTATGAAATGTTATAGGCAACCCAGAAGTCCTTCACCGCGGACACGGCTATTCGAATAGATCATTTATAACCCTGCAGGGTGTACTTCTTGACACACGCTCTCGCCACATACCACCATGTACACGTCGTGTATCTCGGCAACCTTCAAGCGGAAGCCTGGCGAGAGAGTCAGCCACGACCTGACGAACCACACAAGTCTCTAGTACAGGTTTATCGCCTATTCGGGTTCCATCCGCGAGGAGATCCGGCCGGAGTTTCACTCACAGCCCCAAACAATGTGTGCAGGGTTCCTGAGACACCAAACGATCGCCCGGTACACCGTGCCACGGTGTATGTACCGCATCATAGCCCACCCCTAGGGTCAGCGCTACGCACGGCCGCCAACACATATCCTACAAACACCAGAAACTAGTTGCAACTCCTGGACAGAGGACAAGGGAAATTAATAAGTCGAGAGGGTCCATTGGTTTCGGGCCCAATGCGTGGTAGTAGCTGTTCATGGATCACAAACACAGAACTCAGTTCCTGAGGACGGCTGCAATGAGACAACCCACCATGTACTCCTACATGGCCTCTCACTGCTACCTTTACCAAATCGTGTTCACACACTTAGCTCTCAACGATAGGACATGTTCACCACATTCCAATTCATCCCCGATGAATCAGACCTGACTCAACTCTAAGCAGTAGCAGGCATGACAAACAAGCATGAATGAGTAGGCACAACAGGGCTCAAACAACTCCTACTCATGCTAGTGGGTTTCATCTATTTACTGTGGCAATGCCAGGTCATGCAGAGGATAAGGGTTTCAACTACCGTAGCAAGTAACAGATGAATCGTTGTTGTCCTAATGCAGTAAAAGAGAGTAGGAGCGAGAGAGTGGGGTTGTATCGGAATGAACAAGGGGGTTTTTCTTGCCTGACACTTCTGAAGATAGTATAGCTCTTCATCGGTGTCATCGAACTCACCTTCGGAACATACATCTACCGAGGGGGAAGAACCACCAATAAAGAGAGAAACGACACAATCAATGCAATGCAGAATATGATGCATGATCATGACATGACAATATGCTGTGATTTGAGCTAATGCAGTTAGCAACAAAAGGGTTTGAGTTGATTTGAACCAAAGGTTCAAATTCAAACTCAAATTATGAATTCATAATGTGCATTATCATGTTTTGATCTAAACAGCAAGGTTAAGTTGTTTAGTCATGCATGAAACCAGTAAATATGGATAGATTGGATTTTTTTGATCATTTTTCATATATAACTTGTTTCATTTGGAGCTACGGTTGAATTTCTATGAATTTTAGAAGTTTTGGGCATTTTCTGGATTTTCTGATTTATTTTAAATCCAGAAAATCATTTACTATGTCAGCATTGCGTCATGCTGACCTCAGCAGGTCAACAGACCCGGTCCAGGTCAAACCGGACGCGTGGGTCCTGCATGTCAGTGACTCACGCTGGTTAGTCCCACAGACAGGTGGGTCTAGTCAATGCTGACTAGGTCAAAGTCAACGCTGACACGTGGGCCACAGGGTTATCACTAATCTAAATAGAAAATTGATCTAACCTAAACATGCACTGGGGCCCACATGGCAGTGGCCCTGGGGGTGTTTAGCGGGGTTGTTAGTGTTAAATAAACCGGCGCCACGTCAGTAGGTGACGTCGGCGACCACAGCAGCGGTGGGATCTCGCTAGAGTTGGTCGGGGCGGTGCTACAAGTCGTGACTGGTCGCGCTGTGGGCACTAGGAGGGAGCCCGTGCTCTCGCGCATCTAGGGGCGCACGCAGCTGCGCACAGGGAGGCCGGGGTCGACGGCAGCGACCACTTGGGCGGCGGCCGGAGCTACGGGTTTGGGTGGAGCGAGGCTACGGAGTGCTAGGGGCTGGCTGAGGTGCTATACGGACTCCTGGGGCAGCTAGGAGCTCGCTAGGTTCGTCGGACTGAGCGCAGCAACACGGCAGCGCCATGCCCAGCGTCCATGGCGGACGGCGGCGCTCGGTACGGTGGCTAGCACAGCTACAACGCGGGAAAACCACGAGGAGAGAGGGGAAACGTAGTAGAGCTCACGGGGGCTAGCGGGGAAGACGGCGAAGTCGGGGAAGCTCTGGATGCGCCGAATCGGAGCCGGCGATCTTTGGTGCCCGTTGGTGAAGACGATGACGGTGGCGACGAAGCAGGGCCTCTGGGCGTCGCGTATCTCGGTGGGGAGGGCAAGGCAGACGCGACAGAGCTTCTAGGCTCAGCGGCAGGGCAAGGGTTGGTCAGTGGCCTTGGGTACGGCGAACGGTGGCGACGGTGGTGTTCGGTGGTGAGAGGGAGAGAGAGCAGAAGAGGGGGACGAGCTCGAGAGAGAGTGAGAGGGGGTCAGCAGGATCGTGACGACACGGGGAGAATCGTCCATGCATCCAGGGCTCGTCGGCAAGCAGGAGGTGGCGTGGAGCGCGTGGGCGCGCACGGCAGCCACACGCCCTCCTGCCCACTGGCAGGAGGTTGAAGACGGTGGAGGGCCTGGTGGGCTGGGCCAGCAGTGCTAGGCCAGGTGGGCTGCAGGTAAGCCACGTAAGGCCCTTTCCTTTGTCTGTTTTATTTCTTCTGTTTTATTTTCTTTTATTTAAATTTGCCACTGTTTAAAAATTTAGAACAATCAAAACAGTGCCAAATATCCTCCAAGTATAATTTATGTTGCTCATTGGACATTTCCAAATGCACATAAATTATCATAGAGCATTTAAAGACATATCCATATATATATTTGAATATGTTTTCAAATTCAAATAGAATATTGTTTTAAATTCAGAGACCAAATAATTTCTTAAAAATGTTCCAAAATTTTGGTTTGGTATATAACCCTTGCCAAAATTCTCAAAACTATTTTTAGGGATTTTTGGATTTACTGAATGCAATTTAAAGGGTTCTTGCCCTTCTTTTAACTAAAGTTTTGTGGCTTCAACAATCCTCAATTCAAGTTTCGGAAATTTAAATATGATGCCTGAATGAAGATGCAACTATTTACAGGCAATATTCTAGGGCTGTGACAAGCTGCCAAGAAGGCTAGAGCTGGTACAATAGCCGCCAAGAAAACCGCCAAAAAGTCTAAGAAGAAACCAACTGCTTCTGACTTACTCAAGATGGATGACACCTCTAAGTCGGAGGTATCCCTTGACTCTCTTGGCCTGATTTTTAACAACCTTATTGACACTAACTATTACCAGGAGGACACAAGGGCCAGCCAGGCAGTTGAAGAAGAGGTAACTATTATTTCCTCCGACTCAGAACCTTTACCAAGGGAAAAAAATTGGCGAGTATCCCGGAAAGTAAGGTTTTCACACCCCTTGGCTTATTTAGATCCTCATTTTCTTTTGAAGCAACAGCAACATGAGAGCCGCCGTCACACCCGAACCGGTGGAGATGATGGGTTACCCTCCGGCTTACCGAAAACCCCTCGGAAGCGCCTAAATGAGGTTCTTTTAAACCTTAATTCTGATGAACGAGTCACTTTTATAAGCCACTCAATTATAATTCCACTTTTACAGGAGATTGCTCGTTCCTCCTTTGGTGATTCTTCACAAACTCAACTGCCGGCTTTTAAGATCGCCCCCGGGTAAAGATAATTAGCCTTCGTCTGTACTTTTATGCCCGCATCGTTATACTGAATCACCAAATTCTTTTAGTGGTCAAGCAAAGCACAAGAAAGCAAAGGTGGCAAAACCGGCTGAGGATCCAAAAGCCGCTAAACCGACGCAGCCGATTCTTGCCCCGAAACAAACTGAAGCACCGGAAGACCCTACTATCAATGTTCAACCAGATCTACCTCAGCCGTCTGTTGAAGAAACTATTCTTAATCCATACACTACTAAACCATCAAGCTCAGCTAACCCGCCAGAGACTCACGGCAATGATGTTTTGATTACTGGCACCAGATTCATTGAACTGGGGAATCCAACTGTGCTGGCAAGACACTCCGCAAAACAAGAAGTCTTGGAGAGGAAGAAAGTGAGGTTTGATGTCTCCCACTATGCTCATCTGAGTATTGGTGAAGTATTATCTGGCTATCTCAGTCAGGTCCACTCCAGCCGTGATTCAAAGATTGAAATGGTCAAACATATGCACCAAAAATATGAGGTATGTTCTCCAGTTTACATAAGTTATGTACCCTGGCAGCCCCTCAGTCTGCTGATTATGATAGGAGTGAATGATCTGTGGACTTTTAATAGACTTATAATCTTCTTCCTGAGACTCCTTTCAATGCCCGGTTTATAACCAAATCGGATGCTGCTAGTATTTCAATTTGTATGTGTAGTCCCCAAGGGCCGGTTTAATCAGTATGAATGAGTCGGTCCTATTAGTCAATATGTAAGAGACAAATACTTTGACCAGATATCCTTATGAGCTGGCTGGGGCTATCAATAAGGCTTCCGGCTTACCATCGGCAAGAAAAAACATCAATATGCATTAGCCCCCAAGTGCCCAGTGGTCTTGCTTGCAAAGCACTTGGGACTTCTAGTTAGAACCCAATTCCTTTGAAAAAATTGTGCTGACAGACATTAGCCCCCAAGTGCCAAGTGTTATTGCTGGCAAAGCAGTTGGGACTTTTTTATAATCCGCCAGGCAATTATCTTCTACATAAGCCGCCATGAAACTAAATAACCTTATGATGTATACAGGCTGCAACCGCAGAACTGGAATCCCAATTGTCCGAGGCCAAGAACCGACTGGCAACTCAGGAGACTAAAACAAAGAAAACTGAATCCAAACTCCAATTGAGTGTGTCTAAAGCAGAAAAACTGAAGACCAGCTTTAGTGTAGAGAAAAAGGCTTGGGCCAATGAGAAGACTACCTTGACGCAGCGTGCTGAGACGGCCGAGGCGGCTCTGAAAGATGTTACCGCTGAACTCACTAGTTTAAAGAACCGTGTGTCTCAGATGGTGTCTGCAATCTTCGGTAAATCACCTAATTACATTCTCAAAGTTTGCTTTTGTTATCATAATGTAAGCTGCCTTCTTAACTCATTGGGAAAACTTCACAGGTCCGCAGAGCAGCAATCTGAGCGAAGACACTGTAATAAAGCCAAGGCGGTTTACACGCTGGTGGAAAAATTGTATACTGGAGCTCAACGGGCTCTTTATATTATCTCCCCAGTGAATCAAGGACCAAGCTTATTAAGTGATGTCTTGAAGAAGTTGTCCATCTTACCCGCCAGGTTCCAAGAGATCAAACGCTCTTGTGCGAGAGCCGGAGCCATAACTACTTTGAGCCGCTCCAAAGCCTGGGTATCGGAGTTAGACCCGGCGGACGTAGCCAGTGGGTACCCCAGCTTTAAGGAAGATGGAACTCCTTTCAATCGAGAAGACTTTGCTGCTTGTGTAAAAGAGACGCGCCCTCATGCCACCATCATTGCTGAAGAAACCAATCTTACCAAGTATCAGTAAGGTTTTGATGTAGAAAATAAGAAGATAGCGACTCCTTCATGTAAAGTGATGGACCTAATCCCGCCGATTCGTAAGCACACTTTCACCCCTGAAATTGACCCATCTGTGTCTGATTGATGACGAGGCTGAGTTCGTCGCCCTTCATGGCTTTGATCGGTCGAAACCCAATTTCCAAGCGGTGGAGGAGGATGAACCGCAAGGGATGAGTCGCAACCATCCAGTCAACCCGGCCAGGATTCATGAAACCGGCTCCAGTTTATCAATCTGCTATGTGCGAGAGTAAACAACAGTATTATCCTTTTGGGCTCCAAGTGCCTTGTAATAGGCTAGCTTAAAATGTAATGTTCTGCTTATGCCATGCGTGCATATTGTGCTGCGTACAACACTTTTATCCGTCATGTGAAGGATATGCTTTAGATCCCTTATAATATCCAGTACTGTTGAATCTGTTCCTGCATGTAACATATGAAAATTGTCCTGGCGGTTTATCGTCGGACAGGTCATAACGCCCAATACACAACCATGGAAGCCAACATAGCTTACAACCAATGCTGGATTCAAACATGAAATATATCATTCCTATGATATTGGAATATATTGTTGGCCTACCACAGGGTGGGTCATAATATCTTATATACAACCTGTTATGAATTTCAGCTTTGAAACATAACAAAAATATCATACCTGTGATGTTGAATTTGCACCGCTGGTTCATGTGACCTGAATAGTAAGGGTGATAACCCAATCTTGTAGAAGCCAACACTTCCACACGTATGATGCATGATTGTCTTACATTGGCGGCTTATCGTCCAAAACCAAGCCGGGTTAAATTGAACCCATACTTATACTTATATCTGGACAAAAAGCCACCAGACAAAAACAAAGATTTTTTCAAAAACTTCAGCCAAATAAAAAGGAAAATTTGGAGGCTTCTGATTCGAATACGATCAGTAAACCAGACCAAAGGGTTTAAGCTAGGATTCAAATACGATCATGTAGCCCCCAGTGGTTTTGGCGTTGCGCCGATCAAGAGGGTACCAACAACTATGTTCTCTTTGGTTCAAATACAACCTATGTTTGAACAGGAAGCCCCAAATGACCTTGAGAGGTTTTTAATGACCTTGATTCGAATACGATCCAAGTCGGACCCTAAAGGGGTTAAGCTATGATTCGAATACGATCAAGAAGCCCCCTAGTGAGTTTGGCATTGTGCCGATCAAGAGGGTACCGACAACTACGTTCTCTTTGGTTCGAATACGACATTTGTTTGAACAGGAAGCCCCCTAGTGATCATGAGGTTTAATGGCTAGATTCGAATACGATCATGAGATGGACCAGAGGGTTAAGCTAGATTCGAATATGATCAGCCCCCTTTTGGTTGTTTTAAATTTTTATAATGAAGACATATGATCTTTGAGGATGAAACAGGACGGAGGTCCTGTTTTATTATTTATCATAATATATACATCGTCAAAATATGTACATCAAGAGAGCCGGCGTCTCAAGTATAGTAAGGCCAAAGATGAGCGATATTCCACGGCCGGCGGGTCTCCTCCTTCGATTTACGTGAGTCTTTGTGCTCTCTAACATCAATAAGGTAGTATGACCCGTTGTTCAAGTTCTTGCTGACCGCAAAAGGCCCTTCCCAAGGTGGGGACAATTTGTGTGCATCAGTTTGATCCTGGATGAGCCGGAGCACCAAGCCACCTTCTTGAAAGGATCTAGATTTAACCCGGCAGCTGTGAGAACGGCGCAAGTCCTTTTGATAAATCGCCAAGCGGGCTACGGCCAAGTCACGCTTTTCATCTAAGAGGTCAAGTGCATCCTGACGGGCTTGTTCGTTATTAGCTTCAACGTAAGCCACCACACGGGGCGAGTCATGACGGATGTCACTTGGTAGAACCGCCTCTGCTTCGTAAACCATGAAGAAAGGCGTATAACCCATAGACATGTTAGGAGTAGTATTGATGCTCCATATCACAGAGGGTAACTCCTCCACCCAACAACCCAGCGTCCGTTGTAAAGGAACCAGAAGCCGGGGCTTGATGCCTTTCAAGATTTCCTGATTAGCTATTTCCGCTTGACCATTGGATTCAGGATGAGCTACTGATGAAACATCAAGCCGGATATGCTCATGTTGACAGAACTCCTCCATAGCGCCTTTGGACAGATTAGTACCGTTGTCAGTTATGATGCTGTGTGGAAAGCCAAAATGAAAGATCACCTTTTTCATGAACTGAACTGCCGTGGCTGCGTCACACTTACTAACCGGCTCTGCCTCAACCCACTTTGTGAATTTAGCAACCGCCACTAGAAGGTGTGTCTTTTCATCTTTGGACCTTTTGAAAGGCCCAACCATGTCAAGCCCCCAGACTACAAACGACCAGGTAATTGGAATCATCCTCAATTCTTGAGCCGGCACGTGAGCCCGTCGTGAGAACTTTTGGCAACCATCACATTTACTGACTAAACCCTCCGCATCAGCATGAACCGTCAGCCAATAAAAACCATGACAGAAAGCTTTGGCCACAAGAGACTTTGAACCGATGTTATGGCCGCAATCTCCTTCATGGATCTCGTGAAGAATTTCTTGACCTTCCTTAGGAGAGACACAACATTGAAACGCCCTAGTGACACTACGATGATGCAACTCACCATTGGCAATTGTCGTTGACTTAGACCGCCCGGTTATCTGTCTAGCCAAGGTTTCATCCTCAGGCAACTCGCCCCGGGTCATATAAGCCAAATATGGCACTGTCCAATCTGGGATGACGTGAAGAGCCGCCACCAATTGCGCCTCTGGGACTAGAACAACTAAGTCTTCCTATGTGGGTAACTTGACAGAAGGGTTATGCAGAATATCTAAGAAAGTGTTAGGTGGCACCGGCTTACGCTGAGACCCCAGCCGGCTTAATGCATCAGCCGCCTCATTCTTTCTGCGATCAATGTGCTCCACTTGGTAGCCCTTGAAATGCCCAGCAATGGCATCAACTTCACGATGATAAGCCGCCATGAGAGGGTCCTTGGAATCCCACTTGCCTGATACTTGTTGAACCACCAAATTTGAGTCGCCAAAGCACCTCACCCGGCTAAGCTCATCTCCTTAGCCATCCGAACACCATGGAGTAAGGCCTCGTACTCTGCTGCATTGTTAGTACAGGGAAACATCAACCATAGCACATAACAAAATTTATCACCTCGAGGGGAAGCTAAAACAACTCCTCCCCCCGAGCCCACCAATTGCCTGGACCCATCAAAATGAATAGTCCAATATGTGTTGTCCAGCTTCTCTTCAGGCATCTGCAGCTTTGTCCAATCGTTAATGAAGTCCACTAGTGCTTGAGACTTGATAGCAGTGTGTGGCACATACTTTAAATCATGAGGTCCAAGTTCAATGGCCCACTTGGCGACTCATCCTATGGCTTTTCTATTTTGAATGATATCTCCTAAAGGAGCAGAACTAACCACAGTGATGGGATGACCCTGAAAATATTGCTTAATCTTCCGGCTCACCATGAACACCCCATAAACGAGCTTCTACCAGTGTGGATATCTTTGCTTGGACTCAATAAGCACCTCACTGACGTAGTAAACCGGCCGTTGAATCGGATATTCCTTTCCAGCCTCCTTGCGCTCTACTACAATGGCCACGCTGATAGCACGGGTGTTAGCAGCCACATATAATAATAATGGCTCCTTATCAATAGGAGAAGCAAGGACCAACGGCTTAGCAAGCTGTCTCTTCAAATCCTCAAAGGCAGCATTAGCAGCATCACTCCAAACAAAGTTATCTGTCTTCATCATCATCTGATATAGCGGTATGGCCTTCTCACCTAACCGTCTTATGAACCAGCTTAAAGCAGCAATATGCCCCTCCAAACGCTGAATGTCATTGATACACGCCGGTTTAACCAAAGAAGTGATTGCCTTGTTCTTCTCCGGGTTAGCCTCGATGCCTCTGTTAGAAACCAGAAAACCCAAAAGCTTGCCCGCTGGCACTCCAAAAACACACTTGGCCGGGTTAAGCATCATCTTGTAGACCCAAAGGTTATCAAAGGTTTCCTTCAGATCATCTATCAAGGTCTCCTTCTCTCTGGACTTCACTACGATGTCATCCACATAAGCATGAACATTGCGCCCAATCTGATGGTGAAGACAGTTTTGCACACACCACTGATAAGTCGCCTGGGCACTCTTAAGCCCAAAAGGCATAGACACATAGTAGAAGGCTCCAAACGGAGTAATAAAAGCTGTCTTCTCCTAGTCCTTAACTGCCATTTTGATCTGATGATAACCAGAATAAGCATCCAAAAAGCTCAAGCGCTCACAACCCACGCGTAGCATCAATGATTTGATCAATACGAGGAAGAGCGAAAGGATCAGCCGGACAAGCCTTGTTTAAGTCCATGTAATCCACACACATACGCCAGGCGCCATTCTTTTTGAGGACGAGCACCGGGTTAGCCAACCACTCCGGATGGAAAACTTCAATAATGAACCCGGCCGCCAAGAGCCGGGCCACTTCCTCACCAATAGCCTTACGCCTTTCCTCATTGAACCCCCGAAGAAACTGCCTGACCGGCTTAAACATTGGATCAATATTGAGAGTGTGCTCAGCGAGTTCTCTTGGTACACCTGGCATGTCAGAAGGTTTCCATGCAAAGATATCCCGGTTCTCACAGATGAACTCGATGAGCGCGCTTTCCTATTTGGGATCCAGATTAGCGCTGATACTGAACTTCTTAGATGAGTCGCCTGGGACAAAATCAACAATCTTGGTTTCATCAGCTGATTTAAACTTTAGTACCGGCTCATGTTCTGTGGTTGGATTCTTCAAAGACGTCATGTCTGCCGGGTCAACATTGTCCTTATAGAACTTCAACTCCTCTGTTGCACACACAGATTCAGCGTAAGCAGCATCGCCTTCCTCACATTCCAAGGCTATCCTCCTAATCCCATGCATTGTGATGGTGCCCTTATAACCCGGCATCTTGAGCTGTAGATAAACATAACACGGCCGAGCCATGAACTTGGCATAAGCCGACCGTCCAAACAGGGCGTGATACGGGCTCTTGATTTTGACCACTTCAAAAGTTAATTTCTCAGCCCTAGAATCATGCTCATCTCCAAAGGCTACTTCTAGTTCAATCTTACCCACCGGGTATGCCGATTTACCAGGCACCACTCCATGGAAAACGGTGTTGGATGTCTTAAGATTCTTGTCAGTCAACCCCATACGACGGAAAGTCTCATAATACAGGATGTTGATGCTACTGCCTCCGTCCATGAGCACTTTAGTGAATTTATATTCGCCAACCTGAGGTGCCACCACCAAGGCTAAGTGACCCGGATTGTTAACCCAGGGAGGGTGATCTGCCCTACTCCACAAAATAGGCTGCTCAGACCATCTTAGATAACGATGAACTGCTGGCTCAACAGCGTTTACAACCCTCTTATGAAGATTCTGGTCCCGTTTGCACAAATTGGTAATGAACACATGATACTATCCACTATTCAACTGCTTTGGGTTGCTTTGATATCCAGACTGCTGCTGCTGCTGACCTCCCTAACCAGATTGCTGATTATAGCCACCTTGATTTCCTTGAGAGCCTTGAAAGTTGGAATTTGAACCGCCACCCGGGCCATGAAAACCACCGCCACCAGAGCCACTGCCTGGCCGATGATTGCCGTCAAACATGTTAGAGTTTTTGAAAGCCTTCATGATCGTACAGTCCTTCCATAGGTGAGTAGCCAGTTTCTGCTGAGTGTCGTGCCTTGGACTGGGCTCATTTAACTGCTGCTCAAGAGTAGGACCTGACCCGCCGGACTGAGGAGGTGGACTCCCCTTACGCCGTTGATTGTTGCCCTACACATTGGCGTTAGCCACAAACTCCAAACTACCGTCAGCCTTACGTTTATTGCCTTCCTGATTCGCCAGGTTATGCTGATGACCCTTGGTATTACCGTTCTTCTTTCCCTTCCCTATATTTCATCATCAGAATCAGGGTCATTGGTACTATCAGAGTCGGCGTACTTGACCAAAGCCGCCATTAGATGGCCCATGTCGTTACAATCGCGCTTGAGCTACCCCAGCTTCTGTTTCAGAGGCGTAAAATGACAATTTTTCTCCAACATTAAGACTGTAGAGCCGGCATCCATCTTATCAGATGAATGTATTATGGCCTTGACCCGGCGCACCCAATGGGTCGTTGACTCACCCTCCTCTTGCTTGCAGTTGGTCAAATCCACAATTGACATGGGCTGCTTGCATGTGTCTTTGAAGTTCTGAATAAACCGGGTTTTTAACTCTGCCCATGAACCAAGTGCGGGCCGTCTCATCCAACATCATGGTGAAGTACTTGGCCATTGTAGCATCACTGACCTCTAGTAGTTCCATGGCCATCTCAGAACTTTCAATCCATGCCCCAGGCTATAAAACGGTTGTGTAATTAGGCACCTTTAGAGGCCCCTTGAAATCCTTGGGCAAACGCTCGTTACGCAGAGCTGACACCAAGAAAGGGACACCTCTAGTCCTCGCGGTTACGCCTGCCTCAACAGAAGTCGTCGATAAATCGGGAAAGACTGGTAAGCCGCCCGCTGAGCTGCCTGCTCAGCCGCCTGCTGAACCGCCCACTCAGCTTCTTGGCGTATCCTGTCCTGGTCAACCAAATTGAGAGATCCTTCACACGCCGGGCCATGCCCGCCCGACTGGTCATGGCGCAGTGTGTTGCTTGAAACAGTTGCTGAATCTATGTGCCTGCTATAACTCGGACTCCGGCTTGGGCGAGGGGTCGAATGAACCCTGGCTCGACTGTACGAATATGCCTCCTTCTGCTAGAGCCGTTTGAAGAAGTTCTCTGACCCTTCGTGTTTCAATCGCCGTTGGAGAGTTGCCCTCCATCGGGAAAGCCGCCAATCATGCAGCAGCAGCGATTATGTTCTCCAAAGGGTTAGAATAATGACCCAGTGGCATCGGTACATAATAAGGTAGAGCAATATTCATCCGAGGAGGTTCTATCGCCCGTGGTTGAACCGGCGTCCCCGCCCCGGGTGTTGGAATGTGGTTTACCTCCGGCGAGTTACTAGGGCCTGCACCGGGTGCACGGAAGAGGTTTCTAGGATCATAAGTCAGAGGAAAACAAGATTGAGCCTTCTGGTGCCTTCTTCTCATGACCTCATTTGATGCGTTCATATTCATCGTAAGCTGAAAAGCCTCTGATTGAATCTGCTGTGCTCAAGCATCCAAAGCCGCCCGCTCTGCGGCTATCCTGACGTCCTCAATTGCTAGGTTTTCCTTGGCTTGTGCTACCTTCTCACATAACCGCGCCACTTGTGCATCATGTTGATCCTGCTCCGCCGGAGTAACCACGACGGCTAACAGGGCTGTCATCCTATCCATGAGTTCCATCAACACCTGAGCTGGCGGGCGCAGAGGGCCTCCTTCCCCGGCTGCCGCTGACCCAGAGGTTATCGCTGCCGCAATAGTAGAGTTTTGAGCGGGTTGCGTGCCAGCCATGAAGATCCTCGCTCTGCTCGGCGGCTCAAAGGGGTCCGGAATACTGCTGCCATCGGAACAGCCCCCAAGCCCACCGTCTTGCAGTTGATACAATAAATCCGTCTCACCTGTGGATGACTCGCCATCAGATTGGATGGCTGTCTCACCACGAGATACAGATCTCTCAGAAAATTCTCCTCCATGGATGCATCCCACGAAGGCGCGCGTCATGGCAGGCTGAGCCCGGGCGGGTCTCGCACGCTGAGCCGTCTCGACGATGTCGGTGCAGATGTCCGGCTCAGGGTCCGGCTCGCCAATCCGGCCGATGAAGACATGGATCCCGCCGAAGGGGACCTAGTACCCGTACTCAATTGAGCCGGCGTTGGGGCCCCAGCCTGGGTGGTCGATGTAGAGCTTGCCGCGACAACTCTTGGTCATCCGGCCCACAACGTATCCCTTGAGCCCTTCGAAGCTGCCCTTGAAGAACTCAAATTCACCATGCGCTGGCCCCACGGTGGGCGCCAACTATCATGGAATTGTCACGACAGATGTCCTAGTGAAAGGACTTAAGCATGGAGCCATCGCAACTAGGAAGCTTAAAGGGGTTAAAACGGGATAAAGGACACGAGGGTTTATACTGGTTTGGCTCCTTGCGGTGAAGGTAAAGGCCTAATCCAGTTTGAGGTGGTATTTCTTATGTTTCGATGGCTAAGGAGCGAATCTGCTTGAGCTAGCTTTCGATCTATGGTTACATGTTTTGAACCGCCGCTGGGTCGTCCCTTTATATACAGAGGCTAACGCCCAGCGACTCATAGAGTCCCGGCCGGCTCATAAACAGTGTCCGGCTCGGTCTCTAACTATTCCTACCTTACAATACAAGTTATGTACGTATGGCGGTTTATCTCTATGGGACTTGAGTCACCTTTGGGTCTTGGGCCCTTAATTGAACCGCCATCTTCCAGAGCTGACTTGGGCTTCATGAACCGCCATAGGTATAATCCGGCCCCTCCTGGGTGGGTCATACCTAATAGTCATATCCCCAACAAATGATATAATTTGAACGCACTCCGACTGAAAGGAGAAGGAAAACTTGATAAGTTGCAAAGAACTTGAAAGGAGGGCATGATACTCCGGTTAAATGGATAATCACGAAAAGAACCCGATCCTGGCAATTCGAGATGATGAGTGAAGAGAGTAACATCACAATGCCTTCGAAAGAAAAGAATAGAAGTTAGATCATTGGAATAACAGAATGGAGAAGAAAATGCCAGCTTGTGCCACAAATGAGCTTGGAAAGCGCCCTTCCAAGAAGGTTATAACGGAGTTGTTGGAGAACCAACAACGAAAAGAATAAGCTTGTAGTGGGCTTATGGAAAGCTTCTCAAAATTGAGGCAAAATTCTGCCACTACGAAAACAATTGATTGATTGTGAACAACGAAGAGATGAAAAACTTCCTCACCGAGGTGAGAAGGAGAAGATTGGATCATTGGTGAGCACCACAAATAGCAACATTCCCAATGGAAGGCTTTACGTGAAATATAACCCAAGATAATTCCAATGAAGAAATGATGGGTTTAAATATCTCATTCTTGACAATAGTTGAATCACGAGACACGAAGGTAAATTGTCAAGAGTGACATAACACCACCTCAAAAGACAAGAGAGAAAGAATTGCACTTCGGGATGCACGATGAACAATGTGTGAACTCCACAAAACAAAGCATGTGTTGAGCACCATGTTTATTTTAGAGTATAGCTTGGCGGATCATAACTTCCAGAGAAATCTTGAAGAACAATTGAAGAATTAAAGGAATCCTTGATGAACCACCATATAGAGCCTCCATGAAGAACTCTGGTAATAAAAGGATGATAAAAAGAAATAGAATTTGAAAACACAAGGTGAAGCCCTGCGATGATTTAGATGGAGCTTCGCGACGAGATAAAGCGGAAAACTTGGAACTCTGGAAAAGAAAGATGACTCACTTGTAATCAAGAATTTTGATGAACCTCCGGAATAAGGAATTAATCACTTGGATGAAACAAGAATAAGAATTACATTATGCATATCCTTCATCAATTAAATTGATGAGAAGCAACTGATTTGGCATACTACTTATTCTTCTTGAAAAGATTGAAGAGATATAGCCAAACTTGAGAAAAGTCTTCAACGATCCGTCGGTAGGATTGGAAAGAACGAATGAATTGATATGATAACGTATGAAGAGGAATCTTAAATAAACCACCGTAAGAATTGAAAATGAACATGGAAAAAGCACAATTCACCATGAAGAATCGGAAAACGAATGAAGATACTTGAGGGGATTTAGACACATGTGAGAGAATAGATCACGAGCTGATTAGAGAATACTTGAATGATGCCCCGGTAAGATATGTAGAACGAGAGCTGAAAGCTGTAATGACTAATTCTGAGATGATGGGCTCCGGAGAATCAAACTGAAAAGACTCCTTAATTGCTCCGGATGGGTGAAAAGAATTCTCACAATCAGAAATAATTATGAGAGGATGGCATCAAGCTTGAACCATAAACCTTTGAGAGAATAGGTAAGAATTTAAGAGGAGCTCTTCTTCGGTCTTCAAAATCCGAGAATGACGACAAGAAACACCACCATGATTTGTTGAGGCACTCCGGAATGAAAATTAGAAAGGTTGAAACAACGATGAAAAGAATTTGAAAGATCTTGGAGAAAGACATTTGACAGATGATAATTCATTCTTACATTAAACTTTGCAATGAATTTGAGAATAACTCTGGAAAGAATTAGAAGAATCAGGTAAGATCCTGGGAAAAACTTGTGGATTAGGGCCCACTCAAAAGATACACCATTGAACGATTTAAAAGAGAGATTGCGCCGGTTGAATTAAATGGCTTCAATGAGATAACAACCTCGAAATAACTTGAACGGATGCAGAGTGGAAACACGAATCTTCAAGATATCTTCAGCACTCCGGAACAATTGAATAGCAAGCGAGGAATGATTATGAGGTGCACCGTCATGGGAAAACATTTGGAACTAGGTAAAGGATATGATCAACAAAGCTTGAATTGAATCCACCGGAGAAGAAAAAGAACGAAGAATGATGAACTTGAAACTCCTGACCACCTTCATGATAATCACCGGGTAAGAACATTAATTGAACAAAAATTAAGAGATTTCACATGAATAAAATGGATAGTTGTTTTGAAAATCTCTGAGTCCTTCAAGAAAAAGGGTGGGAGGGCAGGAAAACAAAGGCAACTTGGGGATGGATGAAACAAACACTGTTTAAAAGAAGTGATAATTGATCTTGTAAATGTTGAAGGGATTGGCTTAACTTGAAGAGAAGCATGCCAGTTGAGAAGAAATTGAGATGGCAAACTTGATGATCGAAAGGATTTGTATTCACATCGGAATATGAGAAGACCGCTTTAGAAAGGTATGGAATCAACACTTGACATCGAAGCAACTCGAATACCACAACTCAAAATAAAACAAAGGATTGGCTTGCAAAATAAGCCAGAAACAAACATATGATAGAGATTTTGTCTGAAATTTTCATGGTGGGGCCACCACGGGCTCGATCGTACAGCACCATCATGTACAAGGCAGTGCACATGACATACGAAGCGTCCCCGAGTCAGCATAGCCAAGGAATCTTTAAGACACAACGAGACCACTGTAAACCAACCGTGGATAGGTGGACCACTAGACGTCGAACCCCAATCTCATATCATGCATCTGTCGGAGAGATATCCTAGGAGCTACTTGAATTCCCACTTATAAACTCCCGAAACTTTGCGGTTATGCAATATGGTGTTGGGGATACAAGGGAAGCATAATATCTCACTCAACTAGCAATCCCTACATCCAGCTGTATCCATCCGTCAACACATAACCAAGAAACCTTCGGAAATCGAGTACCTCAACATTCAAAAAGCATCCGTTATATGATTTATGGCAATACTCCCGAACTCCCACCCTAGTACTGGGTGGCGTCGAGGTTATCTCACCAATGATTGCATAAAAGAGATTTTTGATGTCGGCGAGCTCAGGTATTCCAGAACTGCAACGATAAAATTGTGACGACAACACCTCGGAGCTCAAGTCCCCGGGACACCGACACAACCCCTAAATGTCAGGAGGCACCAAGAAAAATGTTCTCGTCACAAGACTATCCAAACAATTCCAAGATACACACGTGATCCTAAAAAAATTTCGTGAAATTTGAGGAGAGGGAAGTCAAAACTTCTACGTCAGGAGGCCTCACCAGAGCGATGAAGGGACTGAGGAGTAAAACGAATCCTACTCTCTGATATATATAATCCTAAGACTCAAAACATTTTTGTTCTAGACTCAACAACGTCAGCGATTCGATCAAGCAGGGGGCTCCTAACTCAGGGATGGCTCTGATACCAACTTGTAACGCCCACGATGCGGCTATATCTCCCATGTGTCGAGACATGACTTAGAGGCATAACCGCATTGTGGTTTTGTCGCAAGAGGGGTAATCTTCAGACAATCCCATGTACTGAATAATAAAGGGATAAAGAGTTGGCTTACAATCGCCACTTCACACAAATAACAAGTTAAACATACATCATCCAGGGTACAATCAAGGTCCGACTACGGAACCAAATAAAACAAGACAACCCCAAATGCTAGATCCCCAATCATCCCAACTGGGCACCACTACTGATCAACCAGAAAAGACAGAAAATAGCGATCAAGATCTTCATTGAACTCCCACTTGAGCGTGGTTGCGTCACCTGCACTGGCATCATCGGCACCTGCAACTGTTTGGAAGTATCCATGAGTCACGAGGACTCAGCAATCACACACCCGCGAGATCAAGACTATTTAAGCTTATGGGTAGGGTAAGGTAATGAGGTGGAGTTGCAGCAAGCGCTAAGAAAGTATGGTGGCTAACATACGCAAATAAGGGCGAGAAGAGAAGCAATGCAATGGTCGTGAAGCTAGAAGTGATCAAGAAGTGATCCTGAAACTACTTACGCACAACCATAACACAAGAACCGTGTTCACTTCCCGGACTCCGCCAAAAAGATACCATCACGGCTACACACGCGGTTGATGCATTTTAATTAAGTCAAGTGTCAAGTTCTCTACAACCGGACATTAACAAATTCCCATCTGCCACATAACCGCGGACACGGCTTTTGAAAGTTTATACCCTGTAGGGGTGTCCCAACTTAGCCCATCACAAGCTCTCATGGTCAACGAAGGATATTCCTTCTCCCGGGAAGACCCGACCAGTCTCGGAATCCTGGTTACAAGACATTTCGACAATGGTAAAACAAGACCAGCAAAGCCGCCTGATGTGCCGACAATCCCGATAGGAGTCGCACGTATCTCGTTCTCAGGGTACGCCGGATGAGACATCCTACGAGTAAAACCAGCCCTCAAGTTTCCTCAAGGTGGCCCCGCAGTCTACTCAATTCGGACCAACACTTAGAGAAGCACTGGCACGGGGGGGGGGGTAAAATAAAGATGACCCTCGGGTTGGCCGACCCAAGGGAAGGGTAATAGGTGATTAGGCAAATGTAAAACTAAGGTTGGGCCTTGCTGGAGGAGTTTTATTCAAAGCAAACTGTCAAGGGGTTCCCATAACACCCAACCGCGTAAGGAACACAAAATCAAGGAACATAACACTGGTATGACAGAAACTAAGGCGGCAAGAGTGGAACAAAACACCAGGCATAAGGCCAAGCCTTCCAACCTTTACCAAGTATATAGATGCATTAATTAAATCAGAGATATTGTGATATCCCAATATATCCATGTTCCAACATGGAACCAACTTGAGCTTCACCTGCAACTAACAATGCTATAAGAGGGGCTGAGGAAAAGCGGTAACTTAGCCAAACAACGGTTTGCTAGGAAGGATGGTTAGAGGCTTGACATGGCAATATGGGAGGCATGATAAACAAGTGGTAGGTAGCGCGACATAGAGATAGAGTGAACAACTCACTACTAGAAAAAGGGTTGCTAGTGGCACACCTGTTTTCGCTACTAATGGCGCACTACAGGTGTGCCACTAGCACCACGCCATTAGATTTTTTACTAATGGCGCACCACCGGTGCGCCATTAGTATCTAGTATACTAATGGCGCACCACAGGTGCGCCATTAGTATAGCCCACGGTGCGCCATTAGTATCTGGTATACTAATGGCGCACCACACAGGAGTGCGCCATTAGTAGCAAATTTTTTCAATTTTTTTATTCTTTCTTAATCTCGGGTCACTATGGCTTAATCTCGGGTCAATATGCTTAATCTCAGGTCAAATCACACTCTGTGGTCAAACTTCCTGGAAGGTCACCCATCCTCACACTACTCCAGCCCGAGCACGCTTAACTTCGTAGTTCTATCCAACCCCAGCACCACCTCACTTCGCAGGCACTTGTTGATATATCTATCATATCAATCCTATTAAACCTTGCTGATGTCTAGGACTTAGTTCATGAGTATGATGAAATTTGGAAAAAATATTTCAAACTTCCCGGTCATATTGCGTATCATATTTTGAAAAATAATTCAATTTTTTTCGAAACGAATTTTTTTTCTGTTACTAGTTGCGCACCTAGCATACGGTGCGCCACTAGTAAGTTTGAATTTTTTTGAATTTTTTTGCCTTCGGATCTTAAAAGCCCCGTAACTTTTTTCTGTTAGGTTTTTGGGGATTTTTAAAATATTTAACGGGGTTCCCCCCGTTAAATTTGGATGTGACTTTTCAAGTAGATGATTTTTCATATACAAAACTTTTTAATCCGAGTTCGTATGCAAAAGTTATGCCCATTTTACAAATTCCAGAGAGATTTTGCAAATAAAGTCGAAATTCATATTTGTAAATTTTCCCAACAACTATACCACATATCACATGGGAAACTTATTTTCTTTTATTTTTTTGACATTTCCATCAATTTCTTTTATTTTTTTAAACTGAAAAGGCGGTCCATGGGGGGGGTGCATTCGGTGGAAGTTTTGGGCCAAGTTAGTAATGGCGCACCGTGGGAGTGGTGCGCCATTAATAGTTAAACTAGTAATGGCGCACCACACCCATGGTGCGCCATTAGTAGTTTTGAAAAAAACAAATTCTGATTTTTTTTGAAAAAAACTTAGTAATGGTGCACCAGTTGACAGTGCGCCATTACTAGTTTTAACTAGTAATGGCGCACTGTCCACTAGTGCGCCATTACTAGTTTTGAAAAAATAAATAAAAAAATTTGAAAAAAAATTACTAGTGGCGCACGGTGGATGTGGTGCTCCATTAATAGTTTAACTAGTAATGGCGCACTATCCACTGGTGCGCCATTACTAGTTTCGAAAAAAAAATGAAAAAAATTGTTACTAATGGCGCACCGTGGATGTGGTGCGCCATTAATATTTGGACACTAGTGGCGCACCTACACATGGTGCGCCATTAGTATATACTAATGGCGTACCACATGTCTGGTGCGCCATTAGTGGACATATCATCTATAGCCCTTTTCCTAGTAGTGACTAGCAAGGAAAGATAGAAGTGATATCGAGGGTATGGTCATCTTGCCTGAAATCCTACAAGGAAGAAGAATGAGTCCAAGAAGTAGACGACCCAACGTAGTCGAACGAACCCTCACAACTCCGGAACAAAACCAAAGCTAACGAGAGAAGCAACCCGGAAAGAAGCAAGCAATATAGTAAACAACCATCACATAAACATGGCATGATGCACAACCAAGTATGATGCATGTCCGGTTTAATGAGGCATGGAATGGCAATATTCACAAACAATACTACAAATTAAGTGGAGCTCAATATGCAATGAGTTACATATCGACGAAACACCACATTCAAACATTTACTTCACTCTCGTTTATGTACCCAACAATATTAAATGTTATTAAACATGGCAAGGGGTGAAGCATAATAAAACTACCTATCTAGGCAAGTTTAAATGAGGCCTGAACAACAAGCAACAAGTCCGAAAAAATCCTCATGTGCATATTTTAAAGTTGGTACTGTTCTGCCCTATACACAATTTTAGAGTTGTTAAACATGCAAAGTACTACCAACATGTTAATCTATGCATTTTTCTACCCCATTTACATATAAATTTTATTACAAACCGAGTTGCGGTTAATTAGTTATGAAATAAAGCATTTTATAATGGCATTCTAGCAAATTAAACAAACAACAAGTTTAAACATTTTAAACATGCATGAAAGTTGTAAATTATTAATCTACACAAAATTCTAAGCACTTTGCATATATAATACATTTTAATATGATGCACAGTTCATGAGTTATTAAATGCGTGAAGTGCAAGGGCTTTTCTGCAAAATTGTAAAACCTGGGATAAAAGCTAAATTCGTAGTGAGGTAAAAAAACATACACTGGGCTGGAACTTGCTGGACCACTAGGAACAGGGGAACTTGAGGGGCTTCTCACCCATGGGCTTGGCCCAGTTAGAAGCAGAGGAGGCCAGCTGAGGCAGCGGTTGGACCGAGCGAGATGGGGAGGCGCGGTCAAGCGAGGCAGGACCAGGAGCGGGTCAATGCAGGGGCGGCGCGCTAGTTCTCCTGCTCAAAGCAGAGGATGCGGGGCGACAGTCATGGTGCAGAGGGCCACGGAAGAGCCCACGGACGCGAGGGGGGTGAGGCAACCGGCAGGAGGGCTTGATCCAAAGTGGATCCGTTCAGAGATGGAGGTCTCCGGAGTCATGAACATCAAGAGGGAGAGATACGTGAGAAGAAAGCAACCGCGAGAGGAGGTAGACGGAGGAGGTGCTGCTATCATGGCTCACCGGCGGGAAGACGACAAGGATGACGTAGGGCAGCGGGGTCGAGCAAAACCCGCAAGGAAGTTGGAACTGGTCGAGGACGACGACGTCCGGGCGCGGGAGGCAAGGATGGCCGACGCAAACTCCTTGGGGGCTCCCTGTTGCACGAACAGCGAGAGCAGGTGAGAGAGGGAGGAGGGAAGGAAGAAGAAAGGGAGAGGCAGGGGCGCGGGCGATGAAGGGCGGCGTTCAAGACTTTTGCTGCTGCTTGGGTGGCCGGTGGCCATCAGCGCGAGGTGGGGCATGGAGGAGCTCCTCTCCTTCAAATCGAACAGGGAGGAGAAGGCAGCGGGGCGCTGGTCTCTGGCGAGGCTGGTCGAAGACGGCGACCTTAGGCAGGGGAGCTCGGGCTCCTAGATCGAGAGGGGAGGCGCGGGAAGGATGGACCCAAAGGGATGGTTGGGTGGCGGCAGAAATCAAGGTGATGGTCGGAGGCTGCTGGTTGGCTGGATCTGATCTGGGTGAATCCCAAGATAAAAAGGAGTTGGTCGGGGAGGCTGTGGGATGAAGGGAGGGGATCCCGAGAGGATTTGTTGGAGTGGCGGCGGGATGGGACATCTCCCTAGAAGTTAGGGTTTGTGGTTTATATAGTGAGTGGGTTAGGTTAGGGGCAAAATGGACCCTCCGATCGTAATCGGGCGGTCGAAAAAATAGGTTAGGAAAGTCTATATAAGAAACGCAGATGTTTTAGGGATGTTAGGGGATGATCTGGACTCCTCGGTAACAACATCCCGGGTCGGGATCGGGTAAGTTTCGGACACGCGCAGGGGGTCAATGCACTATGCAAAGAGGGTTTAGGCGAACGAGGTCAAGTGTGTGGTTGGACTGAGAAGAGAGAGGAGGAATGCAACCCAGCAACCGTTTCCAGAGACCGGAAACGTCTGATGATAGACCGACTATATTGTCGCTATAGTTATCTGTTGGGGCATCAAACGGACTCCGAATGCGATGAAACTTGGCAGGCGGTCTACCTACGCCTTAACAAGACCGCACGCCAACTCTCATCCCATTCCGAGAACATTTTCCAGCCACTTATAAAATACTATTTTGGAGGTGCCACGGGCGCGTGCAAGTGTGTCTGGGCTCACAACTGACAACAGAAAGAACTGGGAGACCCGGACAGATGCAAGTTTTGAAAACATGATGATGCAATGCACATGATGACATGGCAAGATGCAACACGCAGGGGAATGACAAGGCAACAACAGCGAATAACTGGAAGACACCTAGCGCAATGGACTCGGGGCGTCACACTAACCCACCAAGGAGGTGCTAATTGAGCTAGTTCTCCTAGTGCATTTACTGTCAATCTAACCCTGTCATCCAAACACCTCTTTGGCTAGAGTTAGTTCAGGATTAGTGAGCTAGAAACTAACTCTAACCTCTAGCTAAGTTAGAGTATCCAAACAGGGCTAATGACTAACCCTAAACTAACTCTAGCCAAAGAGGTGTTTGGATGACAGGGTTAGATTTACAATAAATGCACTAGGAGAACTAGCCCCAATTGGCACCTCTTGGGTGGTATAGTTGTTCTCAGTGGGTTATATAGAACTAGCTCAAACTAGCCCTCATGTGTCGATACTTTAGGGCTATTTGATCCCAAACTAGCCCAAACTAACTCTAACCCATGGATCCAAACAGGGCCAATAACTAGTGTACTTAGACCCGCACAATACAAGTTTGAATGACTATGTTTGCTTGTTTTTAAATATTAGGCCTGTTGCAGTTAATAACACACCTTTCCACTTCTTGTTTTTTAATATTAGGTTTTTAACAATTTGGTCTTGCACATGTTGGTCCTGTTGTAAGAGGTTTTGACCCACTGTTCGTCCCTTTTTGCATATGGGGAAATGTCCATGAATATTAGTCAAGTCAAGAAACTCAGAAAAAAATAGGATAAAGAAATTAGCGAGGAAAAACAACAAGATCTTTGTTTTCACAATGAAGAAGACATCAATTCACTACTGCATGGTACTAACTGTTATACCTTGTCTTTTTAATTCCTTTGCACCATTTCAAATCGAGAGAAGATATTTATGCATATCCTTGTTTTCAGGCCTTTCCAAAGCAGTTCACTAATGATTACTCCCTGTGTAAACTAATATAAGAGCGTTTAGATAACTACTTTTGTGATCTAAATCCTCTTATATTAGTTTACAAAGGGAGTACCTCTCAAACCGCCTGTACGGTTAGGAGGCAAGGAATGTATTCATACAACACCCACGGTTTAATATTGAAGTCTTCCTAAAGAGGATGAAGGTTGGACGGTCAATCATCCACATGCACTGGCCTAAAGTTGCAAAGACCTTCCAATATCAATGAAGGCTCAATATTCACATTCCTCTTCCACAGTTTTCATGATGAGATTCATCTGTCTATGTACCGTCTATGATGCTAATTTTGAAAGATTATAGATGTTGCATGTGAAACTTGGTGTTGGTGCAGTTGTGTAATGCGGTAGCTGAGTGTTGAAGCTATATGATGTTGTACTCTGATGTATTTCAATTATGATATCCTGCTTCCTTAATACGAAAATGAAATATATTGTGTGCTTAATATGAAGTGTCAATTAGAGTAATAAATGGATTATTAATAATAGGACAATTAGCCTGCAAATGGTTGATTCGCCTGCTAATTGGGTTTGTCGGCGTCCTGGGAACGAGGGTACCAAGACTTGCCTGCCTGCGGCCCATGGCGTGGCCCCGTCGACGGCCCGGTACGGCCCAGCTTCAGCATCAACAACCCAAGACCCTCGTGAGGGGCCAAGCCTCGCGAGGTGGATGACACCAAGACCTCCCTGGGGGCGGCCTCACCAGGCTGGCTCCTGAGGAGCGGAGATATCTATGCAATATGCACCTCCCGAGGTTCACACGACGTGAGCCATGATGACCAAGGTTAGGCGGGCGCCAGCGGGCGCAGTGTACCAGTTTCCTCTTTGGTGCTAAGCAGGCAAGCGCAGGCACGAGGTCCCCAGGAATCAAGCAAATGTTTCCATATCGGTGCAACAAGACCAAGACCGCCAGGATGGCAGGACGGAGGTCATCGCGGAGCCCACCGCATTGTCACCACCAGAAGCTTTTACATGCGAATACTACTTTCATCAGGATAACTTGTACTAGTTGTCCCCCTTCTAATTTGGCCGTTGTGGGATCCCTTCCCGCCTATGTTTGGGAAGAGGACCAAGGCCCCTATAAAGAAGACTTAGCCACCACCATAGACGGGGGGATTGATACATCTCCGTCGTATCTATAATTTTTGATTGTTCCATGCCAATATTATTCAACTTTCATATACTTTTGGCAACTTTCTATACTATTTTTAGGACAAACATATTGATCCAGTGCCCAGTGCCAGTTCCTGTTTGTTGCATGTTTTTTGTTTCGCGGAATATCCATATCAAACGGAGTCCAAATGGGATAAAAATTGACTGAGATTTTTTTGGACTATATATGATTTTGGGGAAGAAAAATCCAAGCGAGACGGTGCCCGAGGTGGCCACGAGGTAGGGATGCGCGCCTGCCCCCCATGGGCGCGCCCCTGACCCTCATGGGCCACCCGTAAGGCGGTTGATGCCCTTCTTTCGGCGCAAGAAAGCTAATTTCTGGATAGAGATCGTGTCAAAATTTCAGCCCAATCGGAGTTATGGATCTCCGGGAATATAAGAAACGGTGAAAGGGAAGAATCTAAAAACGCGGAAACAGAGAGAGACAGAAAGATAGATCCAATCTCGGAGGGGCTCTCGCCCCTCCCTTGCCATGGAGGCCATGGACCAGAGGGGAAACCCTTCTCCCATCTAGGCAGGAGGTCAAGGAAGAAGAAGAAGGAGGGGGGATCTCTCCCCCCCGCTTCCGGTGGCACCGGAGTGCCACCGGGGGCCATCATCATCACCGCGATCTACACCAACACCTCCGCCATCTTCACCAACATCTCCATCACCTTCCCACTTCTATATACAATGGTCCACTCTCCCGCAACCCGCTGTACCCTCTACTTGAACATGGTGCTTTATGCTTCATATTATTATCCAATGATATGTTGCCATCCTATGATGTCTGAGTAGATTTTCTTTGTCCTATCGGTGGTTGATGAATTGCTATGATTGATTTAATTTGCTTGTGGTTATGTTGCTATCCTTTGGTGCCCATCATATGATTGCGCGCGTGGATCACACCCTAGGGTTAGTTGTATGTTGATAGGACTATGTTTTGGAGGGCAAGAGTGACAGAAGCTTCAACCTAGCATAGAAATTGATGCATACAAGATTGAAGGGGGACCAATATATCTTAATGCTATGGTTGGGTTTTACCTTAATGAACATTAGTAGTTGCGGATGCTTGCTAATAGTTCCAATCATAAGTGCACAAAATTCCAAGTCAGGGATGACATGCTAGCAGCGGCCTCTCCCACATAATACTTGCCATCGGTCTAGTAAACTAGTCAATTGCTTAAGGGGCAATTTCGCAACTCCTACCATGACTTTTCCACACTCGCTATATTTACTTTATTATTTCTTTACATACAACAGACCCTACTTTTTATTTACGTAATCTTTATTATCTTGCAAACCTATCCTACAACACCTACAAAGTACTTCTAGTTTCATACTTGTTCTAGGTAAAGCGAACATCAAGCATGCGTAGAGTTGTATCGGTGGTTGATACAACTTGAGGGAATATTTGTTCTGCCTTTAGCTCCTCTTTGGGTTTGACAGTCTTACTTATCGAAAACTATTACGATCCCTATACTTGTGGGTTATCAAGACCTTTTTCTGGCGCCGTTGCTGGGGAGCAATAGCATGGGGTGAATATTCTCGTGTGTGCTTGTTTGCTTTATCACTAAGTAATTTTTATTTGTTGTTCTTAGTTGTTTTCTATCTTTAGTTATGGATATGGAACACGAAATACCAAAAAATTAGGTGTACTGGCTACTCATGGAGATGGGGAACCTCCTAAAACCCTCGATGCTGGTTATGTGAAAAATATTATGTACTACTTTAATAATCCTGAGAAAACCCCATTCAATTATGTAATGAGAGTAATGTTGGATCAACGTGAATACTTTAGGGATTACTGCTTGACACAAAAAGGGAAACTATTATGGGATCAAATTCATATATTGAATTGGTATGCTAGGCAACTATGCTTAAGATATGATTATACTTGTTGCTCTAGGATGACGGCTCCAAACCTTCCCTTTTTATGCGAATTTAATGATAATAAAACCTTAGCTTCTTATGCTAATGGTATATATGATTACTATGATGTGGAACAAATAGAAGAATTTGTTGCTTTTATGGGTGCTTATGAAATTGAATCTATGTTTAAAGAGTTTGAAGATTTTGATGGTGCTGTTTATAGACTTGAAAATTTAGCTATCCTGAAATATTGTTATGAGAATTATGAATACAATTACGAAATTAATGCTCTTATTGAGAAAGTCTCTGATGTCCAAGAAGAGACTAATATTTTGCAGGAATCTATGGAAGAATAAGTAGATGAAACTGTGAGCTCATTGGATGAAAAAGATGAGGAAGAGAGCAAAGAACAATAGGAGGAAGAGCGGATTAGCTACCCATGCCCACCTTCTAATGAGAGTAACTCTTCAACTCATACATTGTTTAATTTCCCTTCGTGCTTACCGAAGGATGATTGCTATGATGATTGTTATGATCCCATTGATTCTCTTGAAATATCCCTTTTTGATGATGCTTGCTATGCTTGTGGCCAAGATGCCAATATGAATTATGCTTATGGAGATGAACTTTCTATAGTTCCTTATGTTAAACATGAAATTGTTGCAATTGCACCCACGCATGATAGTCCTATTATCTTTTTGAATTCTCCCGACTACACTATATCGGGGAAGTTTGACCTTATTAAGGATTATATTGATGGGTTGCTTTTTCTCCTACACATGATGATTTTGATAGATATAATATGGACGTGCTTGCTGCTCCTACTTGCAATTATTATGAGAGAGGAACTACATCTCCGCATCTTTATGTTTCCAATACAACAAAATTGCAAGAAACTGGTTATACTATGCATTGGCCTTTACTATGTGTGCATGAATTGTTCTTTTATGACATGTCGATGCATAGGAAGAGAGTTAGAATTCGTTGTTGTATGATATATGTTACTTTGTGCTCACTACTAAATTACAAATTATTGTTAATTAAAATTGGCTTTGATATACCTTGGGATCCGGGTGGATCCATTACTTGAGCACTATATGCCTAGCTTAATGGCTTTAAAGAAAGCGCTGCCAGGGAGACAACCCGGGAGTTTTAGAGAGTCATTTATTTCTATTATGTGCTTTTATAAAGTTTAGAAATAAAAATAATGTGCCAAGGTTTTCCTTTAGGATGTTTACATTTGCTTGATGGTTTGTACGATGCAGGACAGAAATTTTGGCTGTAGTGCGTGATTTTACATTTTTTGCCGGAATGTCAAATGGTTCTGATTCTTTTTGCACTGTCTTCCTATATAAATTGTTTATTTTTCCTAATTGTGGTAGTATTTTTAAGGTATCATAAGTATGGTTAATGTTCGGATTATTACAGACTGTTCTGTTTTAGACAGATTCTGTTTTTGATGCATAGTTTGCTTGTTTTGATGAAACTATCGATTCATATCAGTGGATTAAGCCATGAAAAAGTTATACTACAGTAGACACAATTCAAAAACAAAATATGAATTGGTTTGCAACAGTACTTAGAGTAGTGATTTGCTTTCTTATACTAACGGATCTTACCGAGTTTTCTGTTGAAGTTTTGTGTGGATGAAGTGTTCGATGATCGAGAAGGTTTCGATGTGAGAAGAAGGAAGAGAGGCAAGAGCTCAAGCTTGGGGATGCCCGAGGCACCCCAAGGAAATATTCAAGGAGACTCAAGCGTCTAAGCTTGGGGATGCCCCGGAAGGCATCCCCTCTTTCTTCAACTAGTATCAGTATGTTTTCAGATTCGTTTCGTTCATGCGATATGTGCAATCTTGGAGCGTCTTTTGCATTTAGTTTTCATTTTTCTTTTATGCACCATTCTGGTATGAGATAGTCCTTGGTTGATTTATAGAATGCTCATTGCACTTCACTTATACCTTTTGAGTATGGCTTTTATAGAATGCTTCATGTGCTTCACTTATATCATATGACCTTTGGATTGCCTGTTTCTCTTTACATAGAAAACCGCCATTCGTAGAATGCTCTTTTGCTTCACTTATATTTGTTAGAGTGTGGGAATATCTTTTGTAGAAAGAATTAAACTCTCTTGCTTCACTTATATCTATTTAGAGAGATGACATGAATTGGTCATTCACATGGTTAGTCATAAAATCCTACATAAAACTTGTAGATCACTAAATATGATGTGTTTGATTCCTTGCAATAGTTTTGCGATATAAAGATGGTGATATTAGAGTCATGCTAGTGGGTAGTTGTGGATTGTAGGAATACTTGTGTTGAGGTTTGTGATTCCCGTAGCATGCAAGTATGGTGAACCGTTATGTAACGAAGTTGGAGCATGAGGTATTTATTGATTGTCTTCCTTATAAGTGGCGGTCGGGGACGAGCGATGGTCTTTTCCTACCAATCTATCCCCCTAGGAGCATGCGTGTAGTACTTTGTTTCAATGACTAATAGATTTTTGCAATAAGTATGTGAGTTCTTTATGACTAATGTTGAGTCCATGGATTATACGCACTCTCACCCTTCCATCATTGCTAGCCTCTCTAGTACCGTGCAAGTTTCGCCGGTACCATAAACCCACCATATACCTCCTCAAAACAGCCACCATACCTACCTCTCATGGCATTTCCATATCCATTCCAAGATATATTGCCATGCAACTTTCATCATCATCATATACATGACTTGAGCATTCATTGTCATATTGCTTTGCATGATCGTAAGATAGGTAGCATGATGTTTTCATGGCTTGTCCGTTTTTTGATGTCATTGCTACGCTAGATCATTGCACATCCCGGTACACCGCCGGAGGCATTCATATAGAGTCATATCCTTGTTCTAGATATCGAGTTGTAATATTGAGTTGTAAGTAAATAAAAGTGTGATGATCATCATTATTAGAACATTGTCCCATGTGAGGTTATCAAAATAAAAGTGGCCAAAGAATCCCCAAAAAAAGAGGCAAAAGAAGCCTAAAAAAGGAAAAAAAAGAAAAAAAGAGAGAAAAAGAGAGAAGGGGCAATGTTACTATCGTTTTACCACACTTGTGCTTCAGAGTAGCTCCATGTTCTTCATATAAAGAGTCTCTTGAGTTATCACTTTCATATACTACTGGGAATTTTCATTATAGAACTTGGCTTGTATATTCCAACGATGGGCTTCCTCAAATGCCCTAGGTCTTCATGAGCAAGCAAGTTGGATGCACACCCACTTAGTTTCAGTTAGAGCTTTCATATACTTATAGCTCTAGTGCATCCGTTGCATGGCAATCCCTACTCACTCACATTGATATCTATTGATGGGCATCTCCATAGCCCGTTGATACGCCTAGTTGATGTGAGACTGTCTTCTCCTTTTTATCTTCTCCACAACCACCATTCTATTCCACCTATAGTGCTATGCCCATCGCTCACGCTCATGTATTGCGTGAAAGTTGAAAAGGTTTGAGAACGTCAAAAGTATGAAACAATTGCTTGGCTTGTCATCGGGGTTGTGCATGATGTGAGTATTTTGTGTGGTGAAGATGGAGCATAGCCAAACTATATGATTTTGTAGGGATAACTTTCCTTGGCCTTGATATTTTCAAAAAGACATGATTGCTTTATTTGTAGGCTTGAAGTATTATTGTTTTTATGTCAAATGATAGACTATTGCTTTGAATCACTCGTGTCTTAATATTCATGCCATGGTTAGATTACATGATCAAGATTATGCTAGGTAGCATTCCACATCAAAAATTATCTTTTTATCATTTACCTACTCGAGGACGAGCAGGAATTAAGCTTGGGGATGTTGATACGTCTCCATCGTATCTATAATTTTTGATTGTTCCATGCCAATACTATTCAACTTTCATATACTTTTGGCAACTTTTTATACTATTTTCGGGACTAACATATTGATCCAGTGCCCAGTGCCAGTTCCTGTTTGTGGCATGTTTTTTGTTTCGCAGAATATCCATATCAAACAAAGTCCAAATGGGATAAAAACTGACAGAGATTTTTTTGGAATATATATGATTTTTGGGAAGAAAAATCCACACGAGACGGTGCCCGAGGTGGCCACGAGGTAGGGAGCGCGCCTGCCCCCTCTGGGCGCGCCCCTGACCCTTGTGGGCCACCTGTAAGGCGGTTGATGCCCTTCTTTCGCCGCAAGAAAGCTAATTTCCGGATAGAGATCGTGTCAAAATGTCAGCCCAATCGGAGTTACGGATCTCCGGGAATATAAGAAACGGTGAAAGGGAAGAATCTGAAAACGCAGAAACAGAGAGAGACAGAGAGACAGATCCAATCTCGGAGGGTCTCTTTCCCCTCCCGTGCCATGGAGGCCATGGACCAGAGGGGAAACCCTTCTCCCATCTAGGGAGGAAGTCAAGGAAGAAGAAGAAGGAGGGGGGCTCTCTCCCCCCGCTTCCGGTGGCACCGGAGTGCCACCGAGGGCCATCATCATCACCGCGATCTACACCAACACCTACACTATCTTCACCAACATCTCCATTACCTTCCCCCCTCTATCTACAGCGGTCCACTCTCCTGCAATCCGCTGTACCCTCTACTTGAACATGGTGCTTTATGCTTCATATTATTATCCAATGATGTGTTGCCATCCTATGATGTCTGAGTAGATTTTCATTGTCCTATCGATGGTTGATGAATTACTATGATTGATTTAATTTGCTTGTGGTTATGGTGTTATCCTTTGGTGCCCATCATATGATTGCGCGCGTGGATCACACCCTAGGGTTAGTTGTATGTTGATAGGACTATGTTTTGGAGGGCAAGAGTGACAGAAGCTTCAACCTAGAATAGAAATTGATGCATACGGTATTGAAGGGGGACCAATATATCTTAATGCTATGGTTGGGTTTTACCTTAACGAACATTAGTAGTTGCGGATGCTTGCTAATAGTTCCAATCATAAGTGCATAGAATTCCAAGTCAGGGATGACATGCTAGCAGTGGCCTCTCCCACATAATACTTGCTATCGGTCTAGTAAACTAGTCAATTGCTTAAGGGGCAATTTCGCAACTCCTACCACCACTTTTCCACACTCGCTATATTTACTTTATTGTTTCTTTACATACAACAGCTCCTACTTTTTATTTACGTAATATTTATTATCTTGCAAACCTATCCTACAACGCCTACAAAGTACTTCTAGTTTCGTACTTGTTCTAGGTAAAGCGAACATCAAGCATGTGTAGAGTTGTATCGGTGGTCGATAGAACTTGAGGGAATATTTGTTCTGCCTTTAGCTCCTTGTTGGGTTCGACACTCTTACTTATCGAAAACTGTTGCGATCCCCTATACTTGTGGGTTATCAAGGATCCATTCCACCCTGACCAGCTCACCAGCTCATCGAGTGCAAGAACACCTCACCTCCTAAGGTTGTTCGACCACTTTACTAGTTCATCCTCAGCCGCTCAAGACAATCCACCACAAAGCTGGATTAGGGTATTACACTACAAGGTGGCACAAACCAGGATAAACTGTCGTGTTTCTTGTCCCTTGGGTTTCTCGAGCTAGGCCTTGGAATCGTTGAGCAGGAAGACTGGGGAGGATGAGTTCTTTGCACACACCACAGAGTTCGAACCTCTCAAGGGTCTGCGGAACCCACAATCCGATAGTTGGTGTGCCAGGTAGGGGTGTGTCAGAGCCTCTCTTCCGCCGATTGTCTCGCCACCGCTCCACCACTTCCATGGCTAACGCTTGTCGAGCCCGTGCTGAGCGTCGGGCCGCCCTCGCCGCTCATGTCGCCCAGATGGTGCCCGCCGGCGGGCCTCCTTATCGTTCCCCATCGCCTGCCGCCAACACTGCCACCGGCCTGGCAGGGCACGAGCAGCAAGCTTCGTCGTTGCACCCCTCCGTGCAGCGTGATGGACGCATGGCCACCCCATCACTAACTCCGTCTGGCTCGTCGTCTCACGCTCATCGCGTGTAACACCCCTATGTAACCTGCCATATTTGTAGTCCAACTCTTGCCATTTTCAGCACTAAGTTATGATAATTCCTCGTTGTCAGGTTTTCGTCGTCGTGTGTTTTTGTCTTTGTCATGCATCTCATATTATGTCATCATGTGCATCGCTTTTGCATACGTGTTCATCTCATGCATCCGAGCATTTTCCCCATTGTCCGTTTTGCATTTTGGCGCTCCTATGTCCTCCGGTGTCCCTTTCTACCTCTTTTTGAGTGTGGGTGTTAAACGTTTTCCGATTGGACCGAGACTTGCCAACCGGCCTTGGTTTACTACCGGTAGACCGCTTGTCAAGTTTCGTGCTATTTGGACTTTGTTTGATACTCCAACGGTTAACCGAGGGACAGAAAAGGCCTTGTGTGTGTTGTAGCCCAACACCTCTTCAAATGTAACGCCCTCGATGCAGCTATATCTCCTACGTGTCGAAGCACGACTTAGAGGCATAACTGCATTGAAAGCAATGTCGCAAGTAAGGTAATCTTCACAACAACCCATGTAAATAGATAATAGGGGAAAAAGGTACATAGTTGGCTTACACTCGCCACGTCACACAAATACAAGAATAACATTACAATCATCCAATACACTCATGGTCCGACTACGGTACCAAAATAAAAGAACAACCCCAACTTGCAACACGGTCCCCGATCGCCCCAACTGGGCACCACTACTGATCATCTAGGAAAGACACATAGTAACGACGGGAGTCCTCATCGAACTCCCACTTGAGCTCAAGCGCATCATCTGGAATGGTATCATCGGTCCCTGCATCTGGTTTGGAAGTAATCTGTGAGTCACGGGGACTCAGCAATCTCGCACCCTCGCGATCAAGACTATTTAAGCTTATAGGAAAGGCAAGGTAAATATGTGGAGCTGCAGCAAGCGACTAGCATATATGGTGGCTAACCTGTTCGCAAAAGAGAGCGAGAAGAGAAGGCAAAGCACGAACGAAGAACTATGATCAAGAAGTGATCCTAGAACAACCTACGTCAAACGTTACTCCAACACCGTGTTCACTTCCCAGACTCCGCCGAGAAGAGACCATCACAGTAACACACGCGGTTGATTCATTTTAATTAAGTTAAGTTTCAAGTTATCTACAACCGGACATTAACAAATTCCCATCTACCCATAACCGCGGGCACGGCTTTCGAAAGTTCAAATCCCTGCAGGGGAGTCCCAACTTAGCCCATCACAAGCTCTCACGGTCAATGAAGGATATTCCTTCTCCCGAGACATTCCGATCAGACTCGACATCTTAGTTTTACAAGACATCCTCGACAATGGTAAAACAAATCCGGCAACACCGCCCGAATGTGCCGACAAATCCCGATAGGAGCTGCACATATCTCATTCTCAGGGCACACCGGATTGTCCAAGGTTCCGGTAGGCTAGCCCAGAGTTGCCCCTGGTGGCCACCGGTAGCTGACAGGTTGGACCAACACTCAGAGGAGCACTGGCCCGGGGGTTTAAATAAAGATGACCCTTGAGTCCGCGGAACCCAAGGGAAAAAGAGGCTAGGCGGTGAATGGTAAAACCAAAGTTGGGCATTGCTGGAAGAGTTTTATTCAAGGCGAACTGTCAAGGGGTTCCCATTATAACCCAACCGCGTAAGGAACGCAAAATCCGGGAACATAACACCGATATGACAGAAACTAGGGCGGCAAGAGTGGAACAAAACACTCGGAAAAAGGACGAGCCTTCCACCCTTTACCAAGTATATAGATGCATTAATATAACAAGATAATATGGTCATATCCCAAAAGTAAACAATGTTCCAACAAGGAACGATCTCCAATCTTCACCTGCAACTAGCAACGCTATAAGAGGGGCTGAGCAAAGCGGTAACATAGCCTATCAAAGGTTTGCTAGGACATGGTGGGTTAGAGGTTTGACGTGTCAATTTGGGAGGCATGATAAGAAAGTGGTAGGCATCATAGCATAGTCATAGCAAAAGAGCGAGCATCTAGCAAGCAAAGATAGAAGTGATTTCGAGGGTATGATCATCTTGCCTGCAAAGTTGTCAGAGTTGACTTGATCCTCGTAAGCAAACTCAATGGGCTCCTCGTTAGGGAACTCGTCTCCTGGCTCTACCCAAACAAGACAAACAAGCAAAAGGAACACAATCAACGACGTGCAATGCTCAAACAAACATGATGCAAATATGGTATGCTATGCGGGATGCGGTATGTGATGCATGTGCAAGATTTGACAAGGAATGATTGAACGTGGCCTCAACTTGGAAATACAAGAGTGCCACTGGAAAGGTGAGGTGATTTCGGTTGAAATCGATATAAAGATCACCGGAATCAGATGCACGGTTTGGAAATGGCAAGCAAAACAAATATGGCACCGGTCTGCGATAATCAGCAAATAGCCATCTAAATGCATCAAGATAATTATGCTACAGCACTCAACAATGACAACACAATACATGGTAGGGATCCACTCATGATGCTTGACAAAAGATGAACACTAGGCTACGGCCAATTTGTCAGGACCCCGACTCAATGCCACATAGATCTAGCATGTAACCCTTCATATCACTTTGCGGCCTCACGCACGGTATTCCCACGGGTGTCGCCTTACCTTTACCTGGGACCGTTTGCGCCTTTTGGCACACGTATATGACAATGTCGCTAGCATCCATATGATAAGGAGCCCGGGCTGACATGACTAGTCGTAAACCCAAAGTGGCACAGACTTACAGGGACAGGCATCCATGACCCAGCATCGAACGTGTCGGTCATCAGCGAGTGAATCCAGGCTGTAGTACTGGGCTAGCAGGACTTCGGTGAACCGGGCTGTAGCGGGCTAACAGGACTCCGGTATTCATCGCGTGACATTTCCCCGAAGGGACAGACACAGGAACGAAGAAGGACACATGTCGGCCAGCCTAAGTGTTCCGGAGCAGTAGCAAGCTACCAAGGCTCAATGGAAACACTAGGAGACATTTCCCGGTAAGAGAGGCTACTAAAGATAAACAACTAGATGGTCAGATCCCACACATACCAAGCATTTCAATAACATACACACAATATGCTCGATATGTGCAAAATACAACATGGCATCACAACATGACTCTGCGACTCAAGTATTTAATCAATAGGCTCCGAGGAGCGAGATATTACAAACATGGGTCTCATGACCCAACACTCCGAGCATACAAGTCAAAGCACAGGCGGAAGCTATCATGTCTGGGTACAGACATCTATAAATGGAAAGGCTGAGAAGCCTGACTATCTACCAGATCCTGCCGAGGGCACAAGATCGTAGCTGAGGTAACAAGCTAAACGTCGAAGTCCAAGCGGAACTACTAGTGAGACTGAAGTCTCTCTGCAAAAACATAAATAGGCAAACGTGAGTACAAATGTACCCAGCAAGACTTACATCAGAACTACCTACATATGCATCATTATCAACAAAGGGAATGGTGGGGTTTAACTGCAGCAAGCCAGCTTTGACTCGGTGGCTATCCTGAACTACGACTGCAAGTAACTCTTTTGAGGTGGCGCACACGAGTCCACATATTCACCATATCAATACACCACTATGGATCCGCTCCCGTCTCCCTACGAGAACGCCATCCATAGCACTCACGCTTATCTTGCGTATTTTAGAGTATCCACTTTCACTTGTCTATGAACTGATATAAGCAACCCAGAAGTCCTTTTCCGTGGACACGGCTATTCGAATAGATGATGTTAACCCTGCAGGGGTGTACTTCTTCACACACGCTCTCACCACTTACCGCCGTTTACACGACATGTACTCGGCAACCTTCAAGCGGAAGCCCAACGTGGGTGTCGGCCACGGCCTGCCTAAACACTCAAATCTCTAGTCCAGGTTTATCGCCTATTCGGGTTCCATCCATGAGGAGATCCGGCCGGAGTTTCGCTCACAGCCCCAAACGATGTGAACAGGGTTCCGTGACACCAAACGGGCGCCCGGTTTACCCGGCCACGTGCCTACCGCATCACAGCCCACCCCTACGGTCAGCGCTGCGCACGGCCTCTAGCATACTACAAACACCAGAAACTACTTGCAACTCCTGGACAGAGGACAAGGGTGATCAAGAAGCCGAGAGGGTCCATTGGTTTCGGGCCCAATGCGTGGTAGTAGCTGAATCATGGATCACAAACACAGAACTCAGTTCCCGAGGACGGCTGCAATGAGACAACCCACCATGTACTCCTACATGGCCTCTCACCGCTACCTTTACCAAATCGTGTTCACACACTTAGCTCACACACAGTAGGACATGTTCACACGCCTCTGATTCCTCCCCGATGAATCAGACCTGACTCAACTCTAAGCAGTAGCAGGCATGACAAACAAACATGAATGAGTAGGCACAACAGGGCTCAAACAACTCCTACTCATGCTAGTGGGTTTCATCTAATTACTGTGGAATGACAGGTCATGCAGAGGATAAAGGGGTTCAGCTACCGCAGCAAGTAACAGATGGATCGATGTTGTTCTAATGCAGTAAAAGAGAGCAGGAGCGAGAGAGTGGGATTTTATCGGAATGAACAAGGGGGTTTTGCTTGCCTGGCATTTCTGAAGATAACATTGAGTCTTCATCAGTGTCAACGATCACATCATCGGTATCACGTCTATCGAGAGGGGACAAATACCGGCAAATACAGAAAAACACGATCAATGCAATGCACAATATGATGCATGCTATGACATGGCAATATGAATGTGTTTTGGGCTAATGCACCTAAAACCAGATTAAATGAAGTTGGTTTGAATCCAAGATTCAAATTCAAACTCCATATGTGGATATTTAAATGCCATTAGTTTGATTTGTGCTAAACAGCATCTATAAGTTGTTCTAACATGCATGAAAATGGTACAGATGGATTCCTTGAATTTTTCTGATAATTTTTCATATATAAATTATTTAATTTGGAGTTACGGTTGAATTTCTATGAATTTTAGAAGTTTATAGAAATTTCTGGAATTTCCTGAATATTTTCAAATCCAGAAAATACTTATTGCGTCAGCCTGATGTCATGATGACGTCAGCAGGTCAACGTGGCACAGTCCGGTCAACCCCTGACCGGTGGGTCCCGAGTGTCAGCGTCTAACTAAACTAACCTAGCTTAGTTAAACTAACCTAACCTAATTAGCCGGGCGGGGCCCGCAGGTCAGTGAGAGAGAGGGGGTCAAACCCGGGTCAAACTCACTGGAGTTGACCCGAGGCTCATCGCCGGCGAGGCCAGGGACGGCGGAGAGCGTCGGGATTCGCCCTCCGATGACCAAAAGAGCGGCGGAGGGGCTCTACGGGATGCCCAGACCCGCGCGCATCTAACAGGGCCAACGGAAGAAGCTAGGGTGGCCGGAGGCGACGGCAATCATGACGACGGCGGCGGCCGGAGTTCGGGTGGTGGCGGGTTTGGCGCTGCGAGCGGTGGTTTGGCGCGCTGAGGGCACTGGGGAGAAGCTCTTGCTCCTACGCATCCAAAGGAACGGACGGGAGGCCGCGAGGTGGCCGGAGTGGAGCACGGCATCGACCTCGGCGGCGGCCGGAGCTCGGGCGAGCTCGGGGTCGGGGTTAGGGAGCACGGCAGGAGGAGCTGGGGCGTGCTACGGACTCCTGAGATCGCGGTGAGCACGTCAGTGGCTCGGATACGAGCTGGGGTGGCTGTGGCCACGGCCACGCCATGGCCGGCGGCGAGAAACTCTCGGCCGCGGTGGAGGAAGAGGCTAGGGGATGAGTGCGAGCTTGAGGGAAGGGGGAAGAGGAAGAGGGGCTCACAGGGGTTGCATCGGTGGCCTCGGGGAGCTCGAGGAGGCGTCGGAGGCGGCGAAT
>NC_057800.1:197421711-197423364 GCF_018294505.1 Triticum aestivum | reverse complement strand
AAATGATTTAATTGCGTCAGCCTGATGTCATGATGACGTCAGCAGGTCAACGTGGCACAGTCCGGTCAACCCCTGACCGGTGGGTCCCGAGTGTCAGCGTCTAATTAAACTAACCTAGCTTAGTTAAACTAACCTAACCTAATTAGCCGGGCGGGGCCCGCAGGTCAGTGAGAGAGAGGGGGTCAAACCCGGGTCAAACTCGCCGGAGTTGACCCGAGGCTCGTCGCCGGCGAGGCCAGGGACGGCGGAGAGCGTCGGGATTCGCCCTCCGATGACCAAAAGAGCGGCGGAGGGGCTCTACGGGATGCCCAGGCTCGCGCGCATCTAACAGGGCCATCGGAAGAAGCTAGGGTGGCCGGAGGCGACGGCAATCATGACGACAGCGGCGGCCGGAGTTCGGGTGGTGGCGGGTTTGGCGCTACGAGCGGTGGTTTGGCGCGCTGAGGGCACTGGGGAGAAGCTCTTCCTCCTACGCATCCAAGGGAACGGACGGGAGGCCGCGAGGTGGCCGGAGTTGAGCACGACGTCGACCTCGGCGGCGGCCGGAGCTCGGGCGAGCTCGGGGTCGGGGTTAGGGAGCACGGCAGGAGGAGCTGGGGCGTGCTACGGACTCCTGAGATCGCGGTGAACACGTCAGTGGGCTCGGATACGAGCTGGGGTGGCTGTGGCCACGGCCACGCCATGGCCGGCGGCGAGAAACTCTCGGCCGCGGTGGAGGAAGAGGCTAGGGGATGAGTGCGAGCTTGAGGGAAGGGGGAAGAGGAAGAGGGGCTCACAGGGGTTGCATCGGTGGCCTCGGGGAGCTCGAGGAGGCGTCGGAGGCGGCGAATCGACAGCGGTGAGCTTCGGTGGCCGGCGACGGAACGGCGATGGTGGCGGCGTTGCAGGGCTTCCGGAGGGCTGTGGGTCGGTGGGGAGGAAGGAGGGGGTCGAGGCGGAGCCTTTGAGCGCATCGGCGAGGCTAGGGGTGGCCGGTGGCCACGAGGAAGCTCGTCGGCGGCGGCGAGCGTGTTCGGTGAGGTGGGAAACGGCGAGAGAGGGAGCAGGGGAGGAGTGAGAGAGGTCGGGCGGATCGGGACGTCACCGGGCATTCATCCACGCGGCCAGGGGAAGCAGGAGGTGGCCAGGGGAAGCAGGAGGTGGCCGAGGCAGCGTCGGCGCGTGCCACGCCTCGCCTCTGTTCGTCCTCCTGGCAGAGGAGGAAGAGGACAAGGGGGAGGAGGTGGGCTGGGCCGGCTGGGCCGGTTGGTGGGCGCCAGGTGGGCTGCAGGTGAGTTAGGTAAGCTTCTGCTCTCTGTTTTATTTTTTTGTTTTCTATTTTGTTCTGTTTAATTTATTTTGCCACTGTTTTGAATTTTAAAATAATTCAAACAATGCCAAAAACTCCTCTGAATATTTTATATTGCTAGATGGACTTTTCCAAAAGCTTATAAAATATTTCAGGGGTATTTGAAATTATATTCTAATTATATGAATATAGTTCAAATTCAAATAGCTAATGAATTAAAATTCAAAATCCAAAAAATAAATCCTTAAAAATGTTCAATATTTTGGTTGGGACCAGAACCCTTGCCAAAAATTATCAAACATTTAAGAAGAACATTTTGGAACAATGAATGAGATTTCTAGGGTTTTTGCCCCTCTTTTATTTAA
>NC_057800.1:197406374-197421701 GCF_018294505.1 Triticum aestivum | reverse complement strand
GAGGCGGAGCCTCTGGGCTAGTCGGGGGAGCGAGGGAAGGGCGGTGGCTGTGGTTATGGCGAGCGGCGGCGACGGGCTCCGCTCGGTGAGGAGAACAGAGGAGGGGGGGAGAGTGTTCCGGGGAGAGGATGAGGACACGGGAGAGAGGGAGAAGGGAGAGGGGGTGCGTGGCATCCGTAGCGGCGTCGCAGTGGCAGCAGGCAGGCAGGAGGTGGCGTTGCGCGTGCGTGCGCGCCGCGGGCACACGCCCCTGTCCTACTGTCCCGAGGAGGAAGACGACAGGGAGGGCGCTGGTGGGCTGGGCCGGTGCAGCTGGGCCGGCTACAGGTAAGTGGCCCAGGTACGTGTCTTTCTCTCTCTCTCTTTTCTAATTATCTCAGTTTTCTATTATTCTGTAAATTTAGGGCTTTATTAAAAATACTCAGACACTTTCAAAAATCATGAAACTAATCATGGCTACTGTTTAGAATATATCCAACAGTAAACATTTTAGTTTATGATTATTTGAGCATTTGAAATATTTAATAGCATTTAAATGCCCAAATGAAAATACTATATGATTTAATTCAGTGACCAAATATGTCCTGCAAAAATATAAACCATTTTTGGTAGATGCTTCCACCTCAAACCAGAAATGTTGAACATTTTTGGAGGACATTTTGAGTTCAATGAAAAAGGTTTTATTTTGACCCTAGTTGAATTCATTTGGTGCTAGGGCTTAGTCAATCCCCATCTCAGGTTTAAATGAAATTTAAACATGATGTAACACTCTAATGCATGCACTAGGCACTGTCAGAACTAGGGATGTGACAACTCACCCCCACTAAACAAGAATCTCGTCTCGAGATTCAAGCGTAGGGTAAGGTGAAGGGGAAACGCAAACTAGTATAATCTTCACGATCCAGGTTGCACTTCATAGGAACGTTGATTTGAACACCATTATTGTCTCGAAGTCTTGCTCTGAGAACTCCAACTAACATGACAACGAGAGGAAAGGAAAGATCCTAAAAGAATGGTTCTTCTCGAAAGTCGAACAACTCAGGATTAACTCACGGAATGAGACATAGCAACATCTCTCGAGCTGAGAGGCGAAGCACACATCCATAGGAATGGAGTGAAGCAGATGATGAAGGTTCACTAGGTAGACCACAATTTCACGCTTAAGAAGGTGGTAATCGATTGTCAACGTAGCGAGGAGTTGAGTTGCCATGATACCATAACGATACACCTTAGGGAGGGTGACTCGTAGAGATATCCCCTTAAGTGGCAAAAAGAATTACTTTTGATTCAGAGATCATTGAAACTCTTTAAACCAGCCTAAGGCAATTCTCGAGCGATCATTTGGAGGGGGTCGGTAGAATGGCATACTCGGACTTGGATGATGTGGATTACCTTGTTGAAGACAACGTAATGGATGAATTTGCTTATCACCGGAAATGGAAGAGACCCATGGTAGAATGGCACATTGGTGGTGCAAGCTGGGAACAAAATGCAAATGCTGGGAATGATTCTGGTAACTGGGGAAGAACCCAACAATAGAGAGTGAATTCACTGTTTGAAAAGGTCATAGCATTGCCGAGGAAGCTGAGAGCAAACCCAGTTAGTGCCGAAGATAACACCTAGCGCTTGTGCGTGCTCTCAAGAACTTGAGCATTTCCACAATCATCAAGATTCTACCAATATCCGTGTCAAGGATCCTGGCAACACAGCTTGCTACCATGACGAATGATGATGGATGATGCAGATGCAAAGGAAGATAACACTTTCTCAGATTTCACCCTAGCGAGGCCAAGGAAACAAAATCTGGATGATCGACCGAGAGACATTTAGCACTCCGCTTCTAATGTTCTCCTTGATGTGCTAGCGTAACCCATTCATAAATATGGTTTGATATCTAGAACATCAAGTAAAAAGGTCGGACTTCGGGATCTCAAAATCCATAGGGGCAACTAGGGAGTAAATCTTACGAAATCCCTATGGGGAGGTGGCCAACTTCCTCAATCAAGATATTATAATAACAGGTCTTCCGGCTGGGTGGTGCTGGCCACGACATCCACTTTACCAGTTATCGAGGAACCAATATTATAGTTCTTGGGGAAATGTTCCAACCATCATATCTGCCTGAGATTCAGATCTGGTTGGTGTCGGAATATTCCAGACCCATCGAGTCTAGGAAGAAAAATGAAAGTTTGCAACAAAAATCGACGAGATGACGTTGCGAGATTCTCGGGAAATGAACTACGATAGCAAGCTCCAAAACATGAGCTGGATCTGCTACAAACATGTGAACACGTTGTCCCAGACAAGCATGGCCACATAGTAGTCTCATAATTAAACACTACCGAGTTTAGGTGGGGAACCATCATCGAGGATATCGAAGTCTTTACGCAAGTCCATGGATTAGATCCCAAGCATAGACTTCTTTTCCTTGAACAAGTCAATCAGTGGCTTGGTGTGCTAGGATATACCTATGGAATGAAGATGATCAGTCTAACAGACCACAGAATTCTTCGCACGTGCATGACTGATTTGGGATGATTCCAAAAGAAACAAAACAATCTTTCTCGAATTCACGACGGCAACTTACATCAAATGCACGTGAATCAAAGGGAGTCACTTCTTTCATCCAAACATATACCTCAGAGACGGAACTCGAAGGCATTGTTTACAAAGTTTCCAACACTAGCTTAATGTCCAACAGAATCATGGAGAAGATAAGGATGTTGTCGACGGGCTCAACAACAATTCATCCAAGTTCCCTTTTAAAAGGAATTCCATAGTTAAGTGAACACGGTGATAGCATTGGTCAGACCAAAGAATATAATGGTGTATGCTCGAGGGATCAACCACGAGTAAGACAACATTACGAACATCGTTGGTTCTAACTTGATTTGACGATAGCCCACACTCAAATCAAAGGATTGATAAAACAATAGGTCCAGCAACTGATCACAGGGACCAATCGATGAAGATATCATCTTTCTTCAACACACACTACACAAGAATATCCCTTTGGAACGAACTAAGTCAGGCAAGCTTTTATCTTCCAACCCTCCAAGTTGTCGTTTAGCTTAACCAACTAGCTCAGGGATATCTAACACCGATTCTTGGAGAGAAGGTGGTTCACAAGAAACCAACTTGATCACGAGCTCAACATAGCGGTCAGGTGACAACCTGGTAATACTTCCGAGAAGACCTTCGGAAATCACGATCCACCGATATGTTACTAAGCTCGAGAACAATCTTGCTTTTCAGGGCAAGATGATATGATCAAATGAGCGAGGACTTGACAAAATCCTAACTCATCAATCAAAGAGTGCACCAGGAAATAAGGACTAGGTAGCATGATCAATCTTAGAATGGTGATTCAATAACCAACATACTAAGAATAAGATTATTGTCCATTAACTACCAAGCAATGGGGTTGCTAGGAGTATTGAGTTCACACATCATGATTCACCTGTCGGCACTCCGGCTGCAACAACACGGAACCGAGGAATGAAAAAGGATGGCGAGAAGTATCACTATGTCAAGAATTCACAAAAGGTGGTGCAATTCTCATGAAATTCCTGTCATAAAGAAGGTAATACTTCAGGGTAGAGCAGACCAGAAGTTGGATTGTAACTTGATCTGCGGAACACAACTACTTTGACCCAATCCTAGATATGGATGAGGTACTGGAGTTTGTTTCTCCAAGTCATTCAGGACAGAATGGCTTGACGTACCACAAGGGTAATAGGCATCGATAAACGAATGCATGCATACCCTTGATATCGATTGATAGACGAGGGTCAGAATGCAACTAAAGAGAGCAACTCAAAGGAACATGCGATTTTCTGAGTTGTGGATGCATGGTTTAGCATGTCAAACGAATTCCACATATTTCTTCCGGATAACCCATGCAGAAAGGTAGAACTGGCAGAGTCACAATGTAGAATCGAGAACCCATCGAGAGCACTCTGATTGTGATCTCTCGATCAGCGAGGAACATCTGCCATAAGCGGTTCATAGTATTTGGAAGAAAGGAATACCACGAACATCGAGGACTAATGCAAAGGTTACTAATAACCTAAAGGAACGAGCAAAACTATCAACATGAAGCAAGTAGGGTGAATCTCGGGTTCAAAACCCAGGGATAGAATACCTACTACTAAATGGCATCACGGGATGCTTTCGATAATGACGGCCAGAGTCATCACACTAGAACATAAATCATGGCTAGACTACTAGATGATCCCCTAAGACACCTCGGGTCACAATAATAACTCCAACATAATGTCAAGGCAATAGAATACCTCAACTCAACAATTAGTGTGATTGAGCTGGCATAAAGGAACATCGAAACCAGAGGGAAAGGATTTTGCAAATGCATCAGACTATTTAGAAACCTGGGATGACTCGGACAGCATAACGGCTATAAATGCTCAGAAAAGATTTGAGACATTCACAAAAATGGTGGCATAACCACTCAGAAGCACAATATCAAGGTTTCGAGATCAACAATTAACATATAGAAGTAGTAAGAACTGAACTGAGACTTAAATCCAACAATCTATAAGTCTACGGATTAGTAACACGTGATCCTGATAGAAAGAAAAGATAGCCTAGTTCTTAATCCCCGTAGAAGAGAAGATGATGACTCAGATCAGAAGGCCATGAGGTATAAGGAGTAAAAAGAGCCTTACGTTCCATCCCACAATCAATTCCCCTACATATAACTAAAGAATTTCTAGACTCAACTTCGACCAGTTTGGCTTGGTAATCCTACAGGCAGTCAAGCTCTGATACCAACGCTGTCAGGACCCCGACTCAATGCCACATAGATCTAGCATGTAACCCTTCATATCACTTTGCGGCCTCACGCACGGTATTCCCACGGGTGTCGCCTTACCTTTACCCGGGACCGTTTGCGCCTTTTGGCACACGTATATGACAGTGTCGCTAGCATCCATATGATAAGGAGCCCGGGCTGACATGACTAGTCGTAAACCCAAAGTGGCACAGACTTACAGGGACAGGCATCCATGACCCAGCATCGAACGTGTCGGTCATCAGCGATTGAATCCAGGCTGTAGTACTGGGCTAGCAGGACTCCGGTGAACCGGGCTGTAGCGGGCTAACAGGACTCCGGTATTCATCGCGTGACATTTCCCCGAAGGGACAGACACAGGAACGAAGAAGGACACATGTCGGCCAGCCTAAGTGTTCCGGAGCAGTAGCAAGCTACCAAGGCTCAATGGAAACACTAGGAGACATTTCCCGGTAAGAGAGGCTACTAAAGATAAACAACTAGATGGTCAGATCCCACACATACCAAGCATTTCAATAACATACACACAATATGCTCGATATGTGCAAAATACAACATGGCATCACAACATGACTCTGCGACTCAAGTATTTAATCAATAGGCTCCGAGGAGCGAGATATTACAAACATGGGTCTCATGACCCAACACTCAGAGCATACAAGTCAAAGCACAGGCGGAAGCTATCATGTCTGGGTACAGACATCTATAAATGGAAAGGCTGAGAAGCCTGACTATCTACCAGATCCTGCCGAGGGCACAAGATCGTAGCTGAGGTAACAAGCTAAACGTCGAAGTCCAAGCGGAACTACTAGTGAGACTGAAGTCTCTCTGCAAAAACATAAATAGGCAAACATGAGTACAAATGTACCCAGCAAGACTTACATCAGAACTACCTACATATGCATCATTATCAACAAAGGGAATGGTGGGGTTTAACTGCAGCAAGCCAGCTTTGACTCGGTGGCTATCCTAAACTACGACTGCAAGTAACTCTTTTGAGGTGGCGCACACGAGTCCACATATTCACCATATCAATACACCACTATGGATCCGCTCCCGTCTCCCTACGAGAACGCCATCCATAGCACTCACGCTTATCTTGCGTATTTTAGAGTATCCACTTTCACTTGTCTATGAACTGATATAAGCAACCCAGAAGTCCTTTTCCGTGGACACGGCTATTCGAATAGATGATGTTAACCCTGCAGGGGTGTACTTCTTCACACACGCTCTCACCACTTACCGCCGTTTACACGACATGTACTCGGCAACCTTCAAGCGGAAGCCCAACGTGGGTGTCGGCCACGGCCTGCCTAAACACTCAAATCTCTAGTCCAGGTTTATCGCCTATTCGGGTTCCATCCATGAGGAGATCCGGCCGGAGTTTCGCTCACAGCCCCAAACGATGTGAACAGGGTTCCGTGACACCAAACGGGCGCCCGGTTTACCCGGCCACGTGCCTACCGCATCACAGCCCACCCCTACGGTCAGCGCTGCGCACGGCCTCCAGCATACTACAAACACCAGAAACTACTTGCAACTCCTGGACAGAGGATAAGGGTGATCAAGAAGCCGAGAGGGTCCATTGGTTTCGGGCCCAATGCGTGGTAGTAGCTGAATCATGGATCACAAACACAGAACTCAGTTCCTGAGGACGGCTACAATGAGACAACCCACCATGTACTCCTACATGGCCTCTCACCGCTACCTTTACCAAATCGTGTTCACACACTTAGCTCACACACAGTAGGACATGTTCACACGCCTCTGATTCCTCCCCGATGAATCAGACCTGACTCAACTCTAAGCAGTAGCAGGCATGACAAACAAACATGAATGAGTAGGCACAACAGGGCTCAAACAACTCCTACTCATGCTAGTGGGTTTCATCTAATTACTGTGGAATGACAGGTCATGCAGAGGATAAAGGGGTTCAGCTACCGCAGCAAGTAACAGATGGATCGATGTTGTCCTAATGCAGTAAAAGAGAGCAGGAGCGAGAGAGTGGGATTTTATCGGAATGAACAAGGGGGTTTTGCTTGCCTAGCACTTCTGAAGATAACATTGAGTCTTCATCAGTGTCAACGATCACATCATCGGTATCACGTCTATCGAGAGGGGACAAATACCGGCAAATACAGAAAAACACGATCAATGCAATGCACAATATGATGCATGCTATGACATGGCAATATGAATGTGTTTTGGGCTAATGCACCTAAAACCAGATTAAATGAAGTTGGTTTGAATCCAAGATTCAAATTCAAACTCCATATGTGGATATTTAAATGCCATTAGTATGATTTGTGCTAAACAGCATCTATAAGTTGTTCTAACATGCATGAAAATGGTACAGATGGATTCCTTGAATTTTTCTGATAATTTTTCATATATAAATTATTTAATTTGGAGTTACGGTTGAATTTCTATGAATTTTAGAAGTTTATAGAAATTTCTGGAATTTCCTGAATATTTTCAAATCCAGAAAATACTTATTGCGTCAGCCTGATGTCATGATGACATCAGCAGGTCAACGTGGCACAGTCCGGTCAACCCCTGACCGGTGGGTCCTGAGTGTCAGCGTCTAACTAAACTAACCTAGCTTAGTTAAACTAACCTAACCTAATTAGCCGGGCGGGGCCCGCAGGTCAGTGAGAGAGAGGGGGTCAAACCCGGGTCAAACTCACCGGAGTTGACCCGAGGCTCGTCGCCGGCGAGGCCAGGGACGGCGGAGAGCATCGGGATTCGCCCTCCGATGACCAAAAGAGCGGCGGAGGGGCTCTACGGGATGCCCAGACCCGCGCGCATCTAACAGGGCCAACGGAAGAAGCTAGGGTGGCCGGAGGCGACGGCAATCATGACGACGGCGGCGGCCGGAGTTCGGGTGGTGGCGGGTTTGGCGCTGCGAGCGGTGGTTTGGCACGCTGAGGGCACTGGGGAGAAGCTCTTGCTCCTACGCATCCAAAGGAACGGACGGGAGGCCGCGAGGTGGCCGGAGTGGAGCACGGCGTCGACCTCGGCGGCGGCCGGAGCTCGGGCGAGCTCGGGGTCGGGGTTAGGGAGCACGGCAGGAGGAGCTGGGGCGTGCTACGGACTCCTGAGATCTAGGTGAGCACGTCAGTGGCTCGGATACGAGCTGGGGTGGCTGTGGCCACGGCCACGCCATGGCCGGCGGCGAGAAACTCTCAGCCGCGGTGGAGGAAGAGGCTAGGGGATGAGTGCGATCTTGAGGGAAGGGGGAAGAGGAAGAGGGGCTCACAGGGGTTGCATCGGTGGCCTCGGGGAGCTCGGGGAGGCGTCGGAGGCGGCGAATTGACAGCGGTGAGCTTCGGTGGCCGGCGACGGAACGACGATGGTGGCGGCGTTGCAGGGCTTCCGGAGGGCCATGGGTCGGTGGGGAGGAAGGAGGGGGTCGAGGCGGAGCATCTGGGCTAGTCGGGGGAGCGAGGGAAGGGCGGTGGCTGTGGTTATGGCGAGCGGCGGCGACGGGCTCCGCTCGGTGAGGAGAACAGAGGAGGGGGGGAGAGTGTTCCGGGGAGAGGATGAGGACGCGGGAGAGAGGGAGAAGGGAGAGGGGGTGCGTGGCATCCGTAGCGGCGTCGGAGTGGCAGCAGGCAGGCAGGAGGTGGCGTTGCGCGTGCGTGCGCGCCGCGGGCACATGCCCCTGTCCTACTTTCCCGAGGAGGAAGACGACAGGGAGGGCGCTGGTGGGCTGGGCCGGTGCAGCTGGGCCGGCTACAGGTAAGTGGCCCAGGTACGGGTCTTTCTCTCTCTCTCTTTTCTAATTATCTCAGTTTTCTATTATTCTGTAAATTTAGGGCTTTATTAAAAATACTCAGACACTTTCAAAAATCATGAAACTAATCATGGCTACTGTTTAGAATATATCCAACAGTAAACATTTTAGTTTATGATTATTTGAGCATTTGAAATATTTAATAGCATTTAAATGCCCAAATGAAAATACTATATGATTTAATTCAGTGACCAAATATGTCCTGCAAAAATATAAACCATTTTTGGTAGATGCTTCCACCTCAAACCAGAAATGTTGAACATTTTTGGAGGACATTTTGAGTTCAATGAAAAAGGTTTTATTTTGACCCTAGTTGAATTCATTTGGTGCTAGGGCTTAGTCAATCCCCATCTCAGGTTTAAATGAAATTTAAACATGATGTAACACTCTAATGCATGCACTAGGCACTGTCAGAACTAGGGATGTGACACAATTCATCCATTAACAGGTTCAAACAAGCATGGCAAAAGTGCAAATGATAACATGTTTCAGACTTAGTGAAATTAACACATGTCTGGAATTTAACTTCAGGTAGCACACTTTGGAGCATGAAAACTATATGCTACAGGAACTTAACATGGCAAAGCAAGGCATGAAATGAAGCTACTCAAAGCACTTAACAAAAGTCCCTTAGTGACCCTGAGCCAAAAGAGATCAGAAAATACAATTGCAAGCATGTGAACATGGCAAAAACATAATCAGATTACAGACTTAGTAAAAAAACTGGAGCATGCAAAACTGTTAACGAGTAGGCATGTTCACGAGCTCGATGCACTCACTATAGAGCATGGCATGACAAACTAAGCATACACCCATCAAGAATACATGGCATAGAAACTATACATGGCAAGAACAACAACATAGCATGCACGGATCAATAGCAACATCCTCGACAAAATCGCTAACAAGTCAACAATCTGCCAGGGTTCACGAAATAGCAAAAGTAGAGCTCGACTGACTCAAGCTAGGATGCTCCATAAATTCAAACAAAGACATGGATGGATATATCACCACAATGGTAACAAATCATCCTTACTGATCATCCTCAAAAGGGGCACAGATCACTAGGAAATAACATGAACATATGGCATACCGACAAAATCAGGACAAGGACTTAGTGAAATTCTAATGGAGTGGCCTTTAAATAGAGGTAGAGGAGGCTAGGAAGCTCCAAATGGAGTGCGGTTTTCGGCCACGCGATCATGATCGAACGCTCTAGACGATGCAGAGGGTTTTGGTAGGCTTTGGGCCAAATTTTGGAAGGGTGTTGGGCTGCAACACAAACTAGGCCTTCTTGGTCCCTCAGTTAACCGTTGGAGTATCAAACGAAGTCCAAATGGCACAAAACTTGACAGGCTGTCTACCGGTAGTAAACCAAGCCCGCATGGCAAGTCTCGGTCCGATCCGGAAATGTTTAACCCCCACACACGAAAAGAGGTAGAAAGGACCACCGGAGGAGATAGGAGCATGGGAATGCAAAACAGACAACGGGGAAAATGATCAGATGCATGAGACAAACACGTATGCAAATGCAATGCACATGATGACATGATAAGAGATGTATGACAAAGGCAACAACACACGGAGACAAAAACCCGAACCCAAGGAAAATAAAATAACTTAGGCCGGAAACGGCAAGAGTTGGGATACATATAAGGTAAATTACATCCGGGGTGTTACATCAAAGTGGCCTAAAACCCACCTAAATCACCTCCATCATCTAGGTCGTTCGATCACGATCGCGTGGCCGCAAACCGTGTGATGTGAACGGGGGCCTGATCTTTCGATGAGAGCGAGATAACTATGATTTTGGGTAGGACTTGACCCTCATGATCCGGCTACCGACCGTACAGGGAGAACCGTACACGATTGATATCCACGGCAATCGCTGAACCAACTCCACGGTGTTACCGACCGAGCCAACGGCACGGTCGACCTATCCACGAAGGATTTTTCTTGCAAGCAAATCGAAGAACATGCAAGAAAATAATAGCCAAGCAATCTTAAAATTGCGAATATGCTAGATGAGATTAATCTCACAAGATGGGGTTCCGATAGGATGTCTTGACGGTCGCACTAGCCGCTATGAGCGAAGACAAATAAAAGTAGCAATATAGCTAAACTTCTCTAAACAAAACCCGAGTCTAAAATCTAATTAGGCTAACTATTTATTAAGGGTACAGCCGCGTGCGCACGGTGTCGCGTTGACGTGTCCTTGTCTGCTACGAAGAGATGCGGCTGGTGCACATCCTTGTTGATGTTGGACTCTTGGAGATCAAATCCATGTATGCATACATGCATTGCATGGCATGGAGCCCACATGGGACTTGGGGCCCACGTCCTTTAAATTAATAATTTCATACATGCTTGACTCAGCCTGAACCAAATTGTTGCTTATACGTCTGCAGTTGTTACTGGTTCCTGCACCTTTCATCTGTGTATATTTCTTTCTAGTTCTTCCTTTACATCCTTCCTTCCTAAGTACAAGAAAACTAAAACATGAGCGTAGCATTATATTCCTATTATTTAAAGTATATGTACAAAGAAACGAAAGTACCTTGTCATGTATTTGTCGTGTAATATTTGTAGACCTTTTTACCATAGCTATGTCCACATCATCCTCCCTTTCTTGAAAATAAAGTCGCCCTCGACTTTCATTTGTCTGGAACACACCATAAAGCAAAGCAAAAATACATGCAACATATATATGTTGTTCCAAAGGCGTTAGTTCATGAGGGTGTGATAAATTTATAATAGCACAATTATGAATATCATGATAAAAAAATTCATATCGAAGCATAATATTACGAATACCGTGATATATTTTATCCCACATAGTGTCTATATATGAATTATAGGGATGCAAATGAACGACCTGAACATGCAGTATGTCTAGTTCAGAAGATGAGACACTCAAAGGAAATATTTCTGGATCCCTTTTGGCACATGGTCAGTAAGAGACTTTTGTTGTATGCTTTGAGTAGCTTCATGCAATGCCTTGCTTTCCCATGATATATTCCTGTAGCATGTTGTTATCTTGCTCTAAACATTGCTTCCTGATGTTAAATTCCTGACATGTTGTTATTTTCACCAAGTCTGTAACCTGATATCTTTTGCACTTTCGCCATGCTTGTTTGAACCTGCTATTAAGTGAATTAGCCGTAGCTCAGTGTTCATCTTTTGTCAAGCATCTTGAGTGGATCCATGCCATGTATTTTGTTGCTATGTTAGAGTGCAGTAGATTGTTGTTCTTGATGCATTTAGATGGCCTCGTGCTGTTAATCGCGGATCGGTGCCATACTTGTTTTGCTTCTCTTTTGCAAACCGTGCATCCGATTCCGGTGATCTTTATATCGATTTCGACCGAAATCAACTCATCTTTCTAGTGCCACTCTTGGTTTTCCAAGTTGAGGCCAGTTCAATCTTTCCTTTCTGAAGCATGCATATGCATTGCATATCACATCCCGCATATCATTGCCATGTTATGCATCATGTTGCTTGTGCATTGCACGTGGTTGATTGTGTCTCCCTTTGCTTGTGTTCTTGCTTTTGAGTAGAGCCGGGAGACGAGCGCATGTTCGAGGAGCCCATTGAGTACGTTTACGAGGATCAAGCTAACGTCAACTTGGAGAACTTTGCAGGCAAGATGACCATACCCTCGAAATCACTTCTATCTTTGCTTGCTAGATGCTCGCTCTATTGATATGCCTATGCTACCATACCTACCACTTTCTTATCATGCCTGCCATATTGCCATGTCAAACCTCTAACCCAGATTGTCCTAGCAAACCATTGTTTGGCTATGTTACTACTTTGCTCAGCCCCTCTTATAGCGTTGTTAGTTGCAGGTGAAGATTGGAGTTTGTTCCTTGTTGGAACATGTTTATTGTTGGGATATCATTATTATATCTTGTCTATTTTAATGCATCTATATATTTGGTAAAGGGTGGAAGGCTCGGCCTTATGTCTGGTGTTTTGTTTCACTCTTGCTGCCCTAGTTTACGTCATACCTGTGTTATGTTCCTTGATTTTGCGTTCCTTAAACGGTTGGGTTATAATGGGAACCCCTTGACACTTCGCCTTGAATAAAAATCCTCTAGCAATGCCGAACATTGGTTTTACCATTTGCCACCTAGCCTCTTTTCCCTTGGTTTCCGCGGACTCAAGGGTCATCTTTGTTTTAAACCCCCGGGCCAGTGCTCCTCTGAGTGTTGGTCCCACCTGTCAGCTGCCGGTGATCACCAGGGGCAACTCTAGGCTGGCCCACCAGAACCTTGGACAATCCGGTGTGCCCTGAGAACGAGATATGTGCAGCTCCTATCGGGATTTGTCGGCACATTTAGGTGGCTTTGCTGGTTTAGTTTTACCATTGTTGAGATGTCTTGTAACCGGGATTCCGAGTCTAATCGGATTGTCTTGGGAGAAGGAATATCCTTCGTTGACCATGAGAGCTTGGGATGGGCTAAGTTGGGACTCCCCTGCAGGGATTTGAACTTTCAAGGGGTTCCCATTATAACCCAACCGCGTAAGGAACGCAAAATCCGGGAACATAACACCGATATGACAGAAACTAGGGCGGCAAGAGTGGAACAAAACACTAGGCAAAAGGCCGAGACTTCCACCCTTTACCAAGTATATAGATGCATTAAGATAACAAGATAATATGGTGATATCCCAAAAATAAACAATGTTCCAACAAGGAACGATCTCCAATCTTCACCTGCAACTAGCAATGCTATAAGAGGGGCTGAGCAAAGCGGTAACATAGCCAATCAACGGTTTGCTAGGACATGGTGGGTTAGAGGTTTGACATGGCAATTTGGGAGGCATGATAAGCAAGTGGTAGGCATTGTAGCATAGGCATAGCAAAAGAGCGAGCATCTAGCAAGCAAAGATAGAAGTGATTTCGAGGGTATGATCATCTTGCCTGCAAAGTTGTCAGAGTTGACTTGATCCTCGTAAGCGAACTCAATGGGATCCTTGTTAGAGAACTCGTCTCCCGGCTCTACCCAAAAAAGAGAAAGAAGCAAAAGGAACACAATCAACCACGTGCAATGCTCAAACAAACATGATGCAAACATGGTATGCTATGTGGGATGCGGTATGTGATGCATATGCAAGATTTGACAAGGAATGATTGAACCTAGCCTCAACATGGAAATCCAAGAGTGCCCCTGGAAAGGTGAGGTGATTTCGGTTGAAATCGATATAAAGATCACCGGAATCGGATGCACGGTTTGGAAATGGCAAGCAAAACAAATATGGCACCGGTCTGCGATGATCAACAAGTAGCCATCTAAATTCATCAAGATAATTATGCTATAGCACTCAAACATGACAACAAAATACATGGCAGGGATCCACTCATGATGTTTGACAAAAGATGAACACTGAGCTACGGCCAATTTATCCATTAACAGTTTCAAACAAGCATGGCAAAAGTGCAAATGATAACAGGTTTCAGACATGGTGAAATTAACACAAGTCTGGAATTTAACATCAGGTAGCACACTTTGGGGCATGAAAACTGTATGCTATAGGAACTTAACATGTCAAAGCAAGGCATGACATGAAGCTACTCAAAGCACTTAACAAAAGTCCCTTAGTGACCTTGAGCCAAAAGGGATCAGAAAATACAATTGCAAGCATGTGAACATGGCAAAAACATAATCAGATTACAGACTTAGTAAAAAAACTGGAGCATGCAAAACTGTTAACGAGTAGGCATGTTCACGAGCTCTATACACTCACTACAGAGCATGGCATGACAAACTAAGCATACACCCATCAAGAATACATGGCAGAGAAATTAGAAATGGCACGAACAACAACATAGCATGCACGGATCAATAGCAACATCCTCGGCAAAATCGCTAACAAGTAAACAATCTGGCAGGATTCATGAAATAGCAAAAGTAGAGCTCGATTGACTCAAGATAGGGTGCTCCATTAATGCAAAAAAAAGATGGATGGAGAGAGCACCACGATGTTAACAAATCATCCTTACTGTTCATCCTCAAAAGAGGCACGGATCACTAGGAAACAACATGAACATATGGCATACCGACAAAATCAGGACAAGGATTTGGTGAAATTCTAAGTCCCTGAAATCAGCATTACCGATTGCACTACTTTGCAAGCTTATGCTAGTGACCACACATATCATAAAAATACATGGTAAGCACCTCTGTAAAGATGGCATGGCATATAACAAAACACATGTAGAGCTCAGGAGCATATCATGCACACATTAATCATGGCAAAAATGACAAATATCTATTTGATGAAACAGATCTGACAATTTTATCACATAGCCCTCTTCCAACAGCATTTAGGGCATCAAGATGAGCTCAAATGAAATTGATGCAATGAGATGAAATGATGTACTCTCTGAGGCGAACATTTTGATATGCTACACGCACAAATCGGAGCTACGGATGCAGAGTTATAGCATGCCATAGTTTGCAAATAATCTAGGGTTAGGGGATGAAAGTCAACCCTCTCATATCCAGATCTGGATCCAACCGGTACTGTAGCAGGGCACGGAAAACAAGGATCGACGGCGACGTCGGGGAAGAAGAAGCACTGGCCGGCGGGGACGGCGAGGTCGCCGGAGCGGGATCCGGCCGAAGCTGCGGTGGCCGGGGTCGGAGACGCGCGGCGAGGCGGTGTGGACGAGGCGGCGACCACCGGGCGTCAAGCGGCGGAGGCAGCCGGCATT
>NC_057800.1:197399734-197406063 GCF_018294505.1 Triticum aestivum | reverse complement strand
GCGCGGGGTTGGGCGCTCGGGCCCCTGCGCGGCTCGGGCGGGCCGCGGCGGCGGTGAACTAGGGACCGGGGAAGCGGCGAATGGGAGGAGGCCACCTGGCGGAGGACGTGCAGGTCGGACGTGTCCGTCCGGACTGAAATCTGTCCAGCGGCGCGGTGGGGAAAAAGGACTAGGGTTTTGCCCGAAAATTTCGGGGAGTGGCCTTTAAATAGAGGTAGAGGAGGCTAGGAAGCTCCAAATGGAGTGCGGTTTTCGGCCAAGCGATTGTGATCGAACGCTCTAGACGATGGAGAGGGTTTTGGTGGGCTTTGGGCCAAATTGGAAGGGTGTTGGGCTGCAACACAAACGAGGCCTTCTCGGTCCCTCGGTTAACCGTTGGAGTATCAAACGAAGTCAAAATGGCACGAAACTTGACAGGCGGTCTACCGGTAGTAAACCAAGGCCGCTTGGCAAGTCTCGGTCCGATCTGGAAATGTTTAACCCCCACAAACGAAAAGAGGTAGAAAGGACCATCAGAGGAGAGAGGAGCGCAAGAATGCAAAACGGACAACGGGGAAAATGCTCGGATGCATGAGGCAAATACGTATGCAAATGCAATGCACATGATGACATGATAAGAGATGCATGACAAAGGCAACAACACACGGAGACAAAAACCCAAACCCGAGGAAAATAAAATAACTTAGGCCGGAAACGGCAAGAGTTGGGATACATATAAGGTAAATTACATCCGGGGTGTTACAACACTCCACCACTACGAAAGGATCTCATCCCGAGATCTCGGACTAGAAAAACGCCGGGTACTCAGAACGGAGGTGATCCTCGCGTTCCCAGGTGGCTTCACGGTCGGAATGGTGTGACCACTTGACTTTGAGGAATTTGATTGACTTATTGCGAGTCTTGCGTTCAGTCTCTTCAAGCATAGCAACTGGGTGCTCATGATAAGATAGGTCTTCTTGGAGATCAATGTCTTCGAAGTTGATGGTGCGGTCAGGGGTCTTGAAGCACTTGCGGAGCTGAGAGACATGGAACACGTCGTGCACGTTTGCAAAGTTTGAAGGAAGCGCGAGTTGATAGGCGAGATCGCCTCTCTTGCTGACGATCTTGAAAGGACCCACGTATCTAGGGGTAAGCTTCCCTTTGATACCAAAGCAATGAGTACCTTTCATTGGAGAGACGCGGAGGTAAACATGGTCTCCGATCTCGAAAGCCAAATCACGATGCTTACTATCATAGTAGCTCTTCTGGCGCGATTGCGCTGCTTTGAGGTTATCACGAATGACTTTGCACATTTCCTCTGCCTCTGTGATCAAGTCATTTCCAAGAAGTTGACATTCACCGGTCTCCGACCAGTTAAGAGGAGTACGACACTTCCTGCCATAGAGAATTTCAAATGGGGCCTTGCCCGAACTTGCTTGAAAACTATTGTTGTAGGAGAAGTCGGGATATGGAAGACAATCTTCCCACTTCATGCCGAAAGAGATAACGCAAGCCCTGAGCATATCTTCGAGAATCTGATTGACACGCTCGACTTGACCGCTAGTTTGAGGATGGAAAGCTGTGCTGAAGCGGATGTTGGTGCCCATGGCCTTCTGAAAAGAGTGCCAAAACTTGGAGGTAAAGATGCTGCCACGGTCTGAAGAGATCAACTGTGGGATGCCGTGCAGAGAGACAATCCGAGAGGTATACAGCTCCACCAATTGAGCTGAAGTGATAGACTCTTTGATAGGCAGAAAGTGAGCCACTTTAGTGAGTTTGTCGATGACAACGAATATAGCATCATTGCCACGCTTGGACTTTGGAAACCCAGTCACGAAGTCCATCTCAATGTGGTCAAACTTCCATTCTGGAATGGCAAGAGGTTGGAGGAGACCAGCTGGTCGTTGGTGTTCTGCCTTCACTCTTCTGCAGACATCACATTCATTCACGAACTGAGCAATCTCGCGCTTCATTCCAGTCCACCAGTAAGCCTGCTTGAGGTCCTAGAACATCTTCGTACTCCCAGGGTGGATGGAGAGGAGTGAATTGTGAGCCTCATTCATAATGACTTTACGAAGGTCACATTTAGGCACAACAATGCGATCCTCGAAGAAGAGAGTATCCTTGTCATCAAGGCAAGAGCACTTGTACTTGGGTTGACTCTTGGCAATCCCAATCTTCACCTTCTTCACCATAGCATCAAGAAGTTGAGCCTCGCGAATCTGATCTTCCAAGGTAGGAGAGACTAGAAGGTTGGTGAGGAAGCTGTCAGGACCCCGACTCGATGTCACATCGATCTAGCTGGTAACACCTCATATCACTTTGCGGCCTCACGCACGGTATTCCCACGGGTGTCGCCTTACTTTTTCCCGGGACCGTTTGCGCCTTTTGGCTCACGTATATGATAGTGACGCTAGCATCCATATGATAAAGAGCCCGGGCTGACATGACTAGTCGTAAACCCAAAGTGGCACAGACTTACAGGGACAGGCATCCATGACCCAGCTTCGAACGTGTCGGTCATCAGCAAGTGGGTCCGGGCTGTAGCACTGGGCTAGCAGGACTCCGGTAAACCGGGCTGTAGCGGGCTAACAGGACTCCGGTACTCAAAGCGTGACATTTCCCCGAAGGGACAGACACAGGAACGAAGAAGGACACATGCCGGCCAGCCTAAGTGTTCCAGAGCAGTAGCAAGCTACCATGGCTCAGCGGTAACACTAGGAGACATTTCCCGGTAAGAGAGGCTACTAAAGATAAACAACTAGATAGTCAGATCCCACACATACCAAGCATTTCAGTCATACACACAATATGCTCGATATGTGCAAATACAACGAAGCATCACAACATGACTCTACGACACAAGTACTTTATTTAAGGCTCAGTGAGCCATACATAACATACACAAAGGTACGGGTCTCACGACCCAACATACAAGTCATACAGTCATACAAACCAGCAGCGGAAGTAACTTGTCTGGGTACAGACAACTAGTAAAACAAAAGAGGCTTGGAAAGCCTAGCTATACTACGTGGTCCTTCACAAGCTCAGGGTCACCACCTGGGTCTTTAGCCTACTCGTTGATGTCAACGTCTACATAGAACCCATCAGAAGGGGTTGCAGCGTCTTCTGTAAAAATGTAGATTATAGCAACATGAGTACAAAGGTACTCAGCAAGACTTACATCAGATCCTACATACATGCATAGTATCAAGAAGGGTTGGTGTAGTTATTGCAGCAAGCCAGCTTTGACTCTTGGCTAGGCTATCCTACGATAATCCAACTTGAAATGGTTTTGCGCACACGAGTCCACTACTCACCACTTCAATACACTACCGAGGATCCGCCTCCGTCTTCCTACGGAAGAGCCATCCTCGGCACTCACACTTATCTTGAGGCTTTTAACAGTTTCCATTTACTTGTCTATGAACTGTATAAGCAACCAAGTAGTCCTTTACCGCGGACGCGGCTATTCGAATAGATTATGATAACCCTGCAGGGGTGTACTTCTTCATGCATGTTTCCACCACTTAGCGTCTGCACACGACATGTGCTCGGCAGACTTCAAGCGAAAACCGACGTGGGTGTAGACCACGACCTACCTAAACACTTAAGCCTCTAGTCCAGGTTTATCGCCTATTCAGGTTCCATCCGCAGGGAGTCCGGCCGGGGTTTCCCATACGGCCCCGAACGATGTGAACAGGGTTCCCGAGATACCTAACGGGTATTCGGTACACCGTGCCACGTACCTACCGCATCACAGCCCACCCCTACGGTCAGCGCTGTCCACGGCCTCCAGTAGACTACAAACACCAGAAACTACTTGCAACTCCTGGACAGAGAGCTAGGGTGAATAAGAAGTCGAGCGGGGTCATATTTCAGGGCCCAATGCATGGTAGTAGCTGTATCTTAAATCACGCATACAGATCTCAGTGCTTAAGGTCGGCTTCAATGAAACAACCCACCATGTACTCCTACATGGCCTCTCATCGATACCTTTACCAAATCGTGTTCACCACACCACTCTCATTACCGAGATAAACATTTCACTCTAGCCCATCACCCAGATGAACCAGACCTGACACGACTCTAAGCATAGCAGGCATAGCAAGGTAGGAACAACACATACATATGGCTCAAACAACTCCTACACATGCTAGTGGGTTTCATCTAGTTACTGTGGCAATGACAGGTCATGCAGAGGAAATGGGTCCAACTACCGTAGCACACAGCAGTTTGAAACGCGTTGTCTTAATGCAGTAAAAGAGAGCAGGAGCGAGAACATGGGATTGTATCGATATGATCAAATGGTTGGTTGCTTGCCTGATGGTTCGATGCACGGATACGGTTCTTCGTTAGGGTAATCGCGGTACTCCTCGGGGACAGAACCTGTCGCAAGGGCATCGATACACAAGCATCACCAAACAATGTGCAACAATATGATGCATGCATGAAACATGGCAATATGAGTGTATTGGGCTAATGCAACTAAAGCCAGAAGGGTTTGAACAAATTTGAATCAAAGATTCAAATTTCAAATTCAAATATGGCCTTTTAAAGTGCTTTTCCTTGTTCTTCTTAAAACATCAATTTAACTTGTTTGATCATGCATGAAAATAGTACAGATGGATAGATTGGATTTTTCTGATCATTTTTCATATATAATTTGTCCAATTTGGAGTTACAGAATAAAAGTTATGAATTTTTGAAGTTTAAATAATATTCTGGAATTTCCTGATTTAAATTAAATCCAGAAAATCAATTACTGCGTCAGCCTGACGTCAGTGTGACGTCAGCAGGTCAACGGAACTGGTCCAGGTCAAACCTGACAGTGGGTCCCGCATGTCAGGGTGATTATTTTAATTAAAACTTAATTAAAACTAATCCTGTTTAATTAACAGGGCTGGGCCCCACCTGTCATTGACTCAGGGGAGTCAACCAGGGCCCACCCGTGGTCAAAGTTAGTGTCGGCTGCCGGCGTTTAATCGCTGGCGAGCCCGACGCGGCGGCGGAAGTGGTTTTGGTCATTTCGGCCACCAAACGGACCGCGGAGACCACCGGAGTGGAGCTGAGGCCAACCCGCAGCTCTTGGCGGAGCCCGTTGGGGTCGGGGTGGCCGGAGTCGACGGCGGCGAGCTCGGCTGCGGCCGCCGGGGTTCGGTCGTGCACGGGATCGGTGCTGGAGCTCGAAGTCGAGCAAAGCGAGGCGCTAGGGATGCTCTACGGGGTCTTGCGAACTTGTTGGACTCGCCGGGGTGACCAAATGGTCACCGGAGCTGCGTCGACGGCGAGCTCGGCGACGGCGGAGGTTCGGCCGTGGTGGGGAGGTGGCTACGGTGAGGGAACGAGGGGAAGGAGAGGGGGAAACGGTGGCGTAGCTCACCGCGGTTGTAGTGGGCGTCGAAACGGGCTCGGGGACGTGCTGGAGACGGCGAATTCGACGGCGACGGTGGTCGGAGCCCGAAGAGGGGAACGGCGACGTGGCGGCGATGCAGGGCTTCCGGGGAGCTGTGGAGCGGTGGGGAGGAAGAGGGAGTCGAGGCGGAGCTCCTGAGCTAGTCGGGAGAGCGAGGGGTGGTCGGAGACGGTGGCTATGGCGAACGGCGGCGAGTGTGGTGTTCGGCCGGGCGAGAGAGAGAGCGAGGGAGAGGGGAGGAGAGCCGTGGGAGAGTGAGAGAGAGCAGGGGGGAGGGCGTGGCGTCGTCCAGGGAGTCGAGCGAGGAGGGGAGGCCAGGCAAGCAGGCGAGCAGGTGGCGTGGCGCGGTGGCCGTGCGCGCGCGCCGGCCACACTCCCCTCCCTCTGTCGGGGCGAAGACGACAGAGGAGGGAGGTGGGCTGGGCCGGCTGCCGGCTGGGCCAGCCAGCTGGCTGGGCCGCACAGTGGAGGAGCCCAGGTAAGCTCCTCCTGTTATATATTTTTCTGTTTTTGCTTTATTTAATATATCTGCAACTTTGTTGAATTAAATAAAATACCTAGGCAAGTTCAAAAATCACCAAACTATTCCTGGCCCATAGTTGGATTATTTCCAACATGAAACATTTTAGTTTGGAGATATTTGAGCATTTAAATATTTTATATTATTTTAAATGCCCAAATTCAAATATTTATGAATTAATTCAAAAACCCTAAGATGGCCTAGGAAAATGTGCACCACTTTTGGCAGAGGTTCTGAACCAAGACAAAAATGATGGGCATTTTAGAAGGGCATTTCAGGTTCATTGAAAATTATTTTAGTAAACCCTAGTTGGTTTCAGAGGGGACTGGGGGTTCTGTCATCCCCATTTCAAGTTTCTGATGAAAGAGTAAACATGATGCAACACTCTAATGCATGACTAGCTAGGTTGTGACA
>NC_057800.1:197394036-197399724 GCF_018294505.1 Triticum aestivum | reverse complement strand
AAGACATCGTGAACTCTGGAGAGGTGCGGAGGTAGTTCCAACTGGTAGGCAACTTCTCCTCGTTTGGCAAGAATGCGAAAAGGTCCAATGTAACGAGGAGCCAATTTGCCTTTGATACCGAAACGATGGGTTCCCTTCAGAGGGGTGACCCGAAGATAAGCCTTCTCGTCAACCTCGAAGGTCATAGCCTTATGTTTTCGGTCATATTGACTCTTTTGACGAGATTGGGCTGTTTTCAACTTTTCACGAACGATACGAACTTGTTCTTCTGCTTCCTGAATCATATCCGGGCCAAAGAATTGTCTTTCCCCGGTCTCTGACCAGTTAAGGGGTGTTCGACATCGTCGTCCATAGAGAACTTCAAAAGGGGCTTTACCCAAGCTAGATTGATAGCTGTTGTTGTAAGCGAATTCGGCAAATGGAAGGCACTTCTCCCAGTCCATTCCGAATGAGATAACAGAGGCTCGAAGCATGTCTTCTAGAATTTGGTTGACGCGTTCCACTTGATGCGGGAGATTCCCGGATCTACCTTCTGTGCTTTGATAATTTGATCTGTAAGGGTAGGTTTTGCCACCATGGTGGAGAGAAATCCTTGAGGAACAATATGAAGGTTAAGCTTCCAAAATTCCTCATGGAGAAGCGGTTGACTTTGTTGTAACATCAGGTTGTTACAATAAGATTTACGACTTAGCGCATCAGCCATGACGTTGGCTTTCCCTGGGGTGTAGGTTATTCCTAAGTCGAAGTCGGTGATCAATTCAACCCAACGTCTCTGCCTGAGATTCAAATCCGGTTGGGTGAAAATATACTTCAGACTTTGGTGATCAGTGAATATTTCGCAACGATTACCGAGGAGGTAATGTCGCCAGGTCTTAAGTGCATAGACTACGGCTGCAAGCTCTAGATCATGAGTGGGATAATTCTCCTCATGTGGGTGCAATTGCCGTGAAGCGTAGGCAATTACGTGTCGATCTTGCATGAGAATGCAACCTAGTCCTTGTCGCGAAGCGTCGCAGTAGATAACAAAGTCCTTGGAGAAGTCTGGCGGTACCAGTACGGGAGCAGAAGTCAGGCGTCTTTTCAGTTCCTGAAAACTGTGCTCACATTGTGGAGTCCATTCGAACTTCTTATCTTTCTTGAGGAGTTCGGTTAGAGGTTTGGCAACTTTGGAGAAGTTCTCGACAAAGCGACGGCAATAGCTCGCTAAGCCCAGAAAGCTCCGAACTTGCTTGACCGATTCAGGTGGAGTCCAGTTAAGGACGGCTTGAACTCGCTCAGGGTTAACAGCAATACCTTTACCGGATATTACATGACCCAGATAGGTCACTTCTGACAACCAGAATTCACATTTAGAAAATTTGGCATAAAGGCGATGCTCTCGAAGTTTCTGCAACACTAGCCTTAGATGTTCGGCATGTTCTTCCTCGTTCTTGGAATAGATGAGTATATCATCGAGGTAAACCACGACGAATTTATCCAAATACTCCATGAAGATTGAGTTCATTAACCGAGAAAAGGTGGCTGGAGCGTTGGTTAATCCGAAGGACATGACGGTGTACTCGTATTGGCCGTAACGAGTAACAAAGGCCGTTTTAGGAATGTCCCCATTTCTGATTTTGATTTGATGGTAGCCCAACCTCAAATCCATTTTGGAGAAGACTGAGGATCCAGGATAAGATGGAAATATCCTGACAGTGCAGAGATACTGGCTTTGATTAAAATCTCGGAATTGCTCTTCGACCGTGTACTCGGGATACCAGCGATATCCAGCCTCAGTCATTACCCTGACCAACTTAGCAGTATGGCCGGGTACATCTAGGCATCGAGTCAGGCGAACCACTTGATTGAGGTCGCGAGTGGCCATCTGAAAGCACAATTATAATGCAAGGGCATTAGAATTTCTAGCAAAATTTCGGCAGCATAACAGCTGTAAATGCTCAAGAAGGATTTTGAGACATTTGACAAAGGATTTCATACACACTCAACATCATCATATCAAAGTTCTGGATCCATTCTAACAACATAAGGTGGTAGTAGAACTGAACTAGGCTTGTATCCATCAAACTTATAAGGTACTACTGATTAGTAACTCGTGATCCTGATAGAGAGAACAGATCCTAATTCCTTAACCCCCGGTGGAAGAATGGACTGACTCGGATCAGAAAGTCATAAGGTATAAGGAGTAAAAAGAGCCTTACGTTCCAACCCACAAACAATTCCCCTACATATAACTAAAGAATTTCTAGACTCAACATCGACCAGTTTGGCTTGGAGAACCTACAGGCAGACCGGCTCTGATGCCAACGCTGTCAGGACCCCGACTCGATGTCACATTGATCTAGCTGGTAACACCTCATATCACTTTGCAGCCTCACGCACGGTATTCCCACGGGTGTCGCCTTACTTTTTCCCGGGACCGTTTGCGCCTTTTGGCTCACGTATATGATAGTGACGCTAGCATCCATATGATAAAGAGCCCGGGCTGACATGACTAGTCGTAAACCCAAAGTGGCACAGACTTACAGGGACAGGCATCCATGACCCAGCTTCGAACGTGTCGGTCATCAGCAAGTGGGTCCGGGCTGTAGCACTGGGCTAGCAGGACTCCGGTAAACCGGGCTGTAGCGGGCTAACAGGACTCCGGTACTCAAAGCGTGACATTTCCCCGAAGGGACAGACACAGGAACGAAGAAGGACACATGCCGGCCAGCCTAAGTGTTCCAGAGCAGTAGCAAGCTACCATGGCTCAGCGGTAACACTAGGAGACATTTCCCGGTAAGAGAGGCTACTAAAGATAAACAACTAGATAGTCAGATCCCACACATACCAAGCATTTCAGTCATACACACAATATGCTCGATATGTGCAAATACAACGAAGCATCACAACATGACTCTACGACACAAGTACTTTATTTAAGGCTCAGTGAGCCATACATAACATACACAAAGGTACGGGTCTCACGACCCAACATACAAGTCATACAGTCATACAAACCAGCAGCGGAAGTAACTTGTCTGGGTACAGACAACTAGTAAAACAAAAGAGGCTTGGAAAGCCTAGCTATACTACGTGGTCCTTCACAAGCTCAGGGTCACCACCTGGGTCTTTAGCCTACTCGTTGATGTCAACGTCTACATAGAACCCATCAGAAGGGGTTGCAGCGTCTTCTGTAAAAATGTAGATTATAGCAACATGAGTACAAAGGTACTCAGCAAGACTTACATCAGATCCTACATACATGCATAGTATCAAGAAGGGTTGGTGTAGTTATTGCAGCAAGCCAGCTTTGACTCTTGGCTAGGCTATCCTACGATAATCCAACTTGAAATGGTTTTGCGCACACGAGTCCACTACTCACCACTTCAATACACTACCGAGGATCCGCCTCCGTCTTCCTACGGAAGAGCCATCCTCGGCACTCACACTTATCTTGAGGCTTTTAACAGTTTCCATTTACTTGTCTATGAACTGTATAAGCAACCAAGTAGTCCTTTACCGCGGACGCGGCTATTCGAATAGATTATGATAACCCTGCAGGGGTGTACTTCTTCACGCATGTTTCCACCACTTAGCGTCTGCACACGACATGTGCTCGGCAGACTTCAAGCGAAAACCGACGTGGGTGTAGACCACGACCTACCTAAACACTTAAACCTCTAGTCCAGGTTTATCGCCTATTCAGGTTCCATCCGCAGGGAGTCCGGCCGGGGTTTCCCATACGGCCCCGAACGATGTGAACAGGGTTCCCGAGATACCTAACGGGTATTCGGTACACCGTGCCACGTACCTACCGCATCACAGCCCACCCCTACGGTCAGCGCTGTCCACGGCCTCCAGTAGACTACAAACACCAGAAACTACTTGCAACTCCTGGACAGAGAGCTAGGGTGAATAAGAAGTCGAGCGGGGTCATATTTCAGGGCCCAATGCATGGTAGTAGCTGTATCTTAAATCACGCATACAGATCTCAGTGCTTAAGGTCGGCTTCAATGAAACAACCCACCATGTACTCCTACATGGACTCTCATCGATACCTTTACCAAATCGTGTTCACCACACCACTCTCATTACCGAGATAAACATTTCACTCTAGCCCATCACCCAGATGAACCAGACCTGACACGACTCTAAGCATAGCAGGCATAGCAAGGTAGGAACAACACATACATATGGCTCAAACAACTCCTACACATGCTAGTGGGTTTCATCTAGTTACTGTGGCAATGACAGGTCATGCAGAGGAAATGGGTCCAACTACCGTAGCACACAGCAGTTTGAAACGCGTTGTCTTAATGCAGTAAAAGAGAGCAGGAGCGAGAACATGGGATTGTATCGATATGATCAAATGGTTGGTTGCTTGCCTGATGGTTCGATGCACGGATACGGTTCTTCGTTAGGGTAATCGCGGTACTCCTCGGGGACAGAACCTGTCGCAAGGGCATCGATACACAAGCATCACCAAACAATGTGCAACAATATGATGCATGCATGAAACATGGCAATATGAGTGTATTGGGCTAATGCAACTAAAGCCAGAAGGGTTTGAACAAATTTGAATCAAAGATTCAAATTTCAAATTCAAATATGGCCTTTTAAAGTGCTTTTCCTTGTTCTTCTTAAAACATCAATTTAACTTGTTTGATCATGCATGAAAATAGTACAGATGGATAGATTGGATTTTTCTGATCATTTTTCATATATAATTTGTCCAATTTGGAGTTACAGAATAAAAGTTATGAATTTTTGAAGTTTAAATAATATTCTGGAATTTCCTGATTTAAATTAAATCCAGAAAATCAATTACTGCGTCAGCCTGACGTCAGTGTGACGTCAGCAGGTCAACGGAACTGGTCCAGGTCAAACCTGACAGTGGGTCCCGCATGTCAGGGTGATTATTTTAATTAAAACTTAATTAAAACTAATCCTCTTTAATTAACAGGGCTGGGCCCCACCTGTCATTGACTCAGGGGAGTCAACCAGGGCCCACCCGTGGTCAAAGTTAGTGTCGGCTGCCGGCGTTTAATCGCCGGCGAGCCCGACGCGGCGGCGGAAGTGGTTTTGGTCATTTCGGCCACCAAACGGACCGCGGAGACCACCGGAGTGGAGCTGAGGCCAACCCGCAGCTCTTGGCGGAGCCCGTTGGGGTCGGGGTGGCCGGAGTCGACGGCGGCGAGCTCGGCTGCGGCCGCCGGGGTTCGGTCGTGCACGGGATCGGTGCTGGAGCTCGAAGTCGAGCAAAGCGAGGCGCTAGGGATGCTCTACGGGGTCTTGCGAACTTGTTGGACTCGCCGGGGTGACCAAATGGTCACTGGAGCTGCGTCGACGGCGAGCTCGACGACGGCGGAGGTTCGGCCGTGGTGGGGAGGTGGCTACGGTGAGGGAACGAGGGGAAGGAGAGGGGGAAACGGTGGCGTAGCTCACCGCGGTTGTAGTGGGCGTCGAAACGGGCTCGGGGACGTGCTGGAGACGGCGAATTCGACGACGACGGTGGTCGGAGCCCGAAGAGGGGAATGGCGACGTGGCGGCGATGCAGGGCTTCCGGGGAGCTGTGGAGCGGTGGGGAGGAAGAGGGAGTCGAGGAGGAGCTCCTGAGCTAGTCGGGGGAGCGAGGGGTGGTTGGAGACGGTGGCTATGGCGAACGGCGGCGAGTGTGGTGTTCGGCCGGGCGAGAGAGAGAGCGAGGGA
>NC_057800.1:197386087-197394026 GCF_018294505.1 Triticum aestivum | reverse complement strand
GGGAGAGTGAGAGAGAGCAGGGGGGAGGGCGTGGCGTCGTCCAGGGAGTCGAGCGAGGAGGGGAGGCCAGGCAAGCAGGCGAGCAGGTGGCGTGGCGCGGTGGCCGTGCGCGCGCGCCGGCCACACTCCCCTCCCTCTGTCGGGGCGAAGACGACAGAGGAGGGAGGTGGGCTGGGCCGGCTGCCGGCTGGGCCAGCCAGCTGGCTGGGCCGCACAGTGGAGGAGCCCAGGTAAGCTCCTCCTGTTATATATTTTTCTGTTTTTGCTTTATTTAATATATCTGCAACTTTGTTGAATTAAATAAAATACCTAGGCAAGTTCAAAAATCACCAAACTATTCCTGGCCCATAGTTGGATTATTTCCAACATGAAACATTTTAGTTTGGAGATATTTGAGCATTTAAATATTTTATATTATTTTAAATGCCCAAATTCAAATATTTATGAATTAATTCAAAAACCCTAAGATGGCCTAGGAAAATGTGCACCACTTTTGGCAGAGGTTCTGAACCAAGACAAAAATGATGGGCATTTTAGAAGGGCATTTCAGGTTCATTGAAAATTATTTTAGTAAACCCTAGTTGGTTTCAGAGGGGACTGGGGGTTCTGTCATCCCCATTTCAAGTTTCTGATGAAAGAGTAAACATGATGCAACACTCTAATGCATGACTAGCTAGGTTGTGACAGAAACCTTGAGGAACAACTTGCAGATTGAGTTTGCGGAAAGCTTCACAAAGCTCAGGTTGGTAGGGCTTGAGAATCAGACTGTTGTAGTAAGCCTTCCTGCTCAATGCGTCAGCAATCACATTGGCCTTACCTGGAGTATATTCGATGCTCGGATTATACTCTTGAATCACTTCGACCCAACGAGTCTGCCTGAGGTTGAGATTAGGCTGAGTGAAGATGTACTTAAGACTCTTGTGGTCAGTGAAGATGTCCACTTTTCTTCCCAATAAGAGATGTCTCCAAGTCAAAAGAGCATGCACAACTGCCGCCAACTCAAGGTCATGAGTGGGGTAGTTCTTCTTGTTGGGCTTCAACTGGCGAGAGGTATAAGCCACAACTTTCTTCTCTAGCATCAACACTGCACCAAGACCTTGAAGAGAGGCATCGCAGAAGACCTCGAACGGTTTGGATTCATCAGGAGGAGTCAGAACTGGAGCAACAACTAATTTCTCTTTCAGGGTGTTGAAAGCGATGTCACATTCCGGAGACCAAACGTACTTGGCATGTTTCTGGACAAGGTTTGAAAGAGGCTTCGCGATCTTTGAAAAGTTCTCAACGAACCTTTGACAATAGCTTGCGAGACCAAGGAAGCTGCGGAGTTGCTTCACGTTTTGAGTTGGTTCCCAATTCACAATTGTAGACACCTTCTCAGGATTCACCGCTATGCCCTTGGCAGAGATGATATGCCCAAGATAGAGAACCTCATCGAGCCAAAACTCGCACTTTGAGAACTTGGTGTAGAACTGATGTTCTCTGAGCTTATCGAGCACCAAACGCAAGTGCTTGGCATGATCTTCCTTGTTCTTTGAAAAGACCAGAATGTCATCGAGGTAGACCAAGACGAAGTCATTTGTGTAGGCGTTGAAGATGAAGTTCATCATGCGAGAGAAAGTCGGAGGAGCGTTGACGAGGCCAAAAGACATGACAGTGTATTCATATGAACCATAGCTTGTCCCGAACGCCGTCTTGGGGATATCTTGCTCACGGATTCGAATCTGGTGATAGCCCATACGGAGATCAATCTTGGAGAATACTTGAGCACCTTTGAGTTGTTCGAACAGCTCATTGATGTTGGGAAGTGGGTACTTGTTCTTTATAATCTTCTTGTTCAATGGAAGTTAGTCAACACAAAGTCGGTCCGTTCCATCCTTCTTCTTCACAAAAAGAATTCCACAACCCCACGGAGAAGAACTAGGTCAGATGAGACCCATTCGCTGTTGAATATCGAGTTGCTTCTTCAGCTACTTCAACTCTTCAGGTCTAAGCTTGTAAGGACGTTTGCAAACAGGTTCCATGCCAGGCTCAAGATCGATGATGAATTCAACTGGCCGATGCGGAGGCATTCCTGGAATCTTTTATGGAAAGACGTCTTGATATTCGCAAACGACTGGAATTTGAGAGATGGCATCCAGTTCACCCTTCTCATTGAGAGAAAACAGACGGATGGTATCATCACGAGCGGCAAAGACAATTACATCCTCAGACGAATGAGTCAATTGAATCTGCCTAGCTACACAATCAAGCTGAGCCTTGTCCTTAGAAAGCCAATCCATTCCGAGAATCAGATCAATATCCGAGTCACCAAGAACCGTAGGAGAAGACAGAGACTTGTAGTCACCCAAAGTGATAGTAACATCTGGAACAATGGAGTTAGCATTCATGCGCCTACCGGGAGAGACAACTACTATCGGTCTAGGCAAAACATGCAAAGCCAACTCATGCTTAGATGCAAAAGGTCTCGAGATGAAACAATGTGATGCACCAGTGTTAAAAAGAACTTTAGCTGGAATATCGTTAATAGGAAGGTTACCCATGATGACATCTGACGAATCCTCTGCCTGAGCTGCATTCATCAAGTTGACCTTGGCGTGCTTGGGGTTATGGTTGACCACAGCTGTACTTGCCGATCTCACAGGAGGAGGAGGAGGGAGACGCCTCTGATTGAAGCATTTGTTGGCATAGTGACCCTTCTGTTGGCACTTGTTGCACGTGACCTCTGAAAGCGGACGGTGATACGGAGCACTTGATCTTGGAGCTTGAGACGAAGTCTTGTTCTGAAAGCCAGGGTTGGGTGGGTGGGAAGATCCACTGCCACCTTTGCTCTTCTGCTGATAAGGCTGACGGAACGGAGGAGGAGGCAGCCAATACTTCTGCTGCTTAGCCACTTGAGCTGTGGAAGAAGGAGTTGCATCTCTGACTCACTTCTTGGAAGCATCGCACTTCAGTTGAGCAGTCTCTTGCTTCATTGCCATGTTGTGAAACTCATCGTACCTCTTGGGCTCAAAGAGAACGAGAGCTAGCTAGATTTCTTCTCTGAGACCACCCCTAAACTAGTATATCATGCTCTTCTCGTCAAGGACGTCTTGCTTAGCAAAACGGGCGAGCTTCTGAAACATCTTGTTGTACTCATAGACAGACATAGAGCCTTGCTTCAGGTTGCGGAATTCCTCACGCTTGCTTTCAACCACGCTCTGAGGGATATGATGAGCTTTGAAGTCTTGACAAAATTCATCCCAGGTAATCACATGGCCTCCTCTGGAATCTTTGTACTGCTAAAACCATTCTGCAGCTTGGTCTTTGTGGTGGAAGGAAGCGAACTTGACAAAGTCCTCAGGCCTGACGTTACTGCACTCGAGATGCTTGCATATGTCCATGAGCCAATCATCAGCGTCTGTCGCCTCAACACAATTATTGAAGGTCTTTGGCTGGTTAGCAAGGAACTGGTTGAGTGTAGCAAACTAATTCTGATTGTTGCCTTGGCCCTGGTTCGCTTGGTTGCGCTCTTGAAGAAGTTGCATGATCAGCTGTGTGTTTGCATTGGTAGCGGCCATCACAGCTTGCCATGCCTCCGGAGGTGGAGGTGGTGGTGGCGGATCAGGATACGGGGTCGTGCGCGTTGGAGGAGCCATCCTGAAGAGGTTGACATCCATTAGCACATTGACAGACAAATATTGAAGCTAAATCAAACGGGTTGAAATTGCAACATATAGTCTTCACATCCGAACAAAATGAACGAATGCATTCCAATTGACATGGTCACATATCCATAAATTGAGAAGCCACTTAGAATTTAGGTAGAAGAATAAAACCAACAAGGTATGGAACAAGAACGAATACTTGGTGAGGATTACCCAATCCCAAACCAAATATCCGCAGAAGAAGAACTAGAGCTACAAGAATTCCCACCTATGAAACTCCCGAACCTTTCCGGTTATGCAATCAGGTGTTGGGGATACAAGGGAAGCATAATATCTCACCCAAATCTAGCAAATCCTACATCCAGCTGTATCCATCCTTCAACACATAACCGAGAAAAACTTTGGAAATCGTCTACCTCAACCTTCGAAAAGCATCCGTTATACAAGTTATGGCAATACTCCCGAACTCCCGCCCCAGTACTGGGTGGCGTCGAGGTTATCTCACCAACAATTGCATAGAAGAGATTTTCGATGTCGGCGAAACTAAACTCAGGTATTCCAGAACTGCAACGATAAAATTGTGACGACAACACCTCGGAGCTCAACTCCCCAGGACACTGCCACAACCCCTAAATGACAGGAGGCACCAAGAACAATGTTCTCGTCAGAAATCGATCGGAACGATTCCAAGATACCCACGTGATCCTAATTTTTTTTAGTGAAATTTGAGAAGAGAAGAGTCAAAACTCTACGTCAGGATGCCTCACCAGAGCGACGAAGGGACTGAGGAGTAAAAAGAAGTCCTAACTCTCCGATATATATAATCCTAAATGACTCAAAACATTTTTCTAGACTCAACAACGCCAGCTATTCGATCAAGCAGGGGTGCTCCTAAGGTCGGGGAAGGCTCTGATTACCAACTTGTAACGCCATCGATGCGGCTATATCTCCTACGTGTCGAAGAACGACTTAGACGCATAACCGCATTGAAAGTAATGTCGCAAGTAAGGTAATCTTCACAACAACCCATGTAAATACATAATAGGGGAAGAAGGTACATAGTTGGCTTACACTCGCCAGATCACACAAATACAAGAATAACATTACAATCATCCAATACACTCATGGTCCGACTACGGTACCAAAAGAAAAGAACACCCCAACTTGCGACACGGTCCCCGATCGCCCCAACTGGGCACCACTACTGATCATCTGGGAAAGACACATAGTAACGACGAGAGTCTTCATCGAACTCCCACTTGAGCTCAAGCGCATCATCTGGAACGGTATCATCGGTCCCTGCATCTGGTTTGGAAGTAATCTGTGAGTCACGGGGACTCAGCAATCTCGCACCCTCGCGATCAAGACTATTTAAGCTTATAGGAAAGGCAAGGTAAATATGTGGAGCTGCAGCAAGCGACTAGCATATATGGTGGTTAACCTGTTCGCAAAAGAGAGTGAGAAGAGAAGGCAAAGCACGAACGAAGAACTATGATCAAGAAGTGGTCCTAGAACAACCTACGTCAAACATTACTCCAACACCGCGTTCACTTCCCGGACTCCGACGAGAAGAGACCATCATGGTAACACACGCGGTTGATTCATTTTAATTAAGTTAAGTTTCAAGTTATCTACAACCGGACATTAACAAATTCCCATCCTGCCCATAACCGCGGGCACGACTTTCGAAAGTTCAAATCCCTGCAGGGGAGTCCCAACTTAGTCCATCACAAGCTCTCACGGTCAATGAAGGATATTCCTTCTCCCGAGACATTCCGATCAGACTCGGCATCTCGGTTTTACAAGACATCCTCGACAATGGTAAAACAAATCCAGCAACACCGCCAGAATGTGCCGACAAATCCCGAAAGGAGCTGCACATATCTCGTTCTCAGGGCACGCCGGATTGCCCAAGGTTCCGGTAGGCCAGCCCAGAGTTGCCCCTGGTGGCCACCAGCAGCTGACAGGTTCGACCAACACTCAGAGGAGCACTGGCCCGGGGGTTTAAATAAAGATGACCCTTGAGTCCCCGGAACCCAAGGGAAAAAGAGGCTAGGCGGCGAATGGTAAAACCAAAGTTGGGCATTGCTGGAAGAGTTTTATTCAAGGCGAACTGTCAAGGGGTTCCTATTATAACCCAACCGCGTAAGGAACGCAAAATCCGGGAACATAACACCGATATGACGGAAACTAGGGCGGCAAGAGTGGAACAAAACACTAGGCAAAAGGCCGAGCCTTCCACCCTTTACCAAGTATATAGATTCATTAAGATAACAAGATAATATGGTGATATCCCAAAAATAAACAATGTTCCAACAAGGAACGGTCTCCAATCTTCACCTGCAACTAGCAACGCTATAAGAGGGGCTGAGCAAAGCGGTAACATAGCCAATCAACGGTTTGCTAGGACATGGTGGGTTAGAGGTTTGACATGGCAATTTGGGAGGCATGATAAGCAAGTGGTAGGCATCGTAGCATAGGCATAGCAAAAGAGCAAACATCTAGCAAGCAAAGGTAGAAGTGATTTCGAGGGTGTGATCATCTTGCCTGCAAAGTTGTCAGAGTTGACTTGATCCTCGTAAGCAAGCTCAACAGGCTCCTCATTAGCGAACTCGTCTCCCGGCTCTACCCAAACAAGACAAACAAGCAAAAGGAACACAATCAACCACGTGCAATGCTCAAACAAGCATGATGCAAACATGGTATGCTATGCGGGATGCGGTATGTGATGCATGTGCAAGATTTGACAAGGAATGATTGAACCTGGCCTCAACTTGGAAATACAATAGTGCCACTGTAAAGGTGAGGTGATTTCGGTTGAAATCGATATAAAGATCACCGGAATCGGATGCACGGTTTGGAAATGGCAAGCAAAACAAATATGGCACCTGTCTGCGATAATCACCAAATAGCCATCTAAATGCATCAAGATAATTATGCTACATCACTAAAACATGACAACAAAATAAATGGAAGGGATACACTCATGATGCTTGACAAAAGATGAACACTGAGCTACAGCCAATTCATCCATTAACAGGTTCAAACAAGCATGGCAAAAGTGCAAATGATAACAGGTTTCAGACTTAGTGAAATTAACACAAGTCTGAAATTTAACATCAGGTAGCACACTTTGGAGCATGAAATTAACACAAGTTTGGAATTTAACATCAGGTGTTCACGAGCTCGATGCACTCACTATATAGAATGGCATGACAAACTAAGTATACACCCATCAAGAATACATGGCATAGAAACTAGACATGGCAAGAACAACAACATAGAATGCACGGATCAATAGCAACATCCTTGGCAAAATCGCTAACAAGTCAACAATCTGCCAGGATTCATGAAATAGCAAAAGTAGAGCTTGATTGAATCAAGATAGGGTGCTCCATAAATGCAAACAAAGACATGGACGGATAGAGCACCACAATGTTAACAAATCATCCTTACTGATGATCCTCAAAAGAGGCACGGATCACTAGGAAATAACATGAACATATGGCATACCGACAAAATCAGGACAAGGACTTAGTGAAATTCTAAGTCCCTGAAATCAGCATTACCGATTGCACTACTTTGCAAGCTTATGCTAGTCACCACACATATCACAAAAATACATGGTAAGCACCTCTGTAAAGATGGCATGGCATATAACAAAACACATCTAGATCTTAGGAGCATATCATGCACACATTAATCATGGCAAAAATGACAAATATCTATTTGATGAAACAGATCTGACAATTTTATCACATAGCCCTCTTCCAACAGCATTTCGGGCATCAAGATGAGCTCAAATGAAAATGATGCAATGAGATGAAATGATGTACTCTCTGAGGCGAACATTTTGATACGCTACACGCTCAAATCGGAGCTACGGATGCAGAGTTATAACATGCCAAAAGTTTGCAAATAATCTAGGGTTAGGGGATGAAAGTCAACCCTCTCAGATCCAGATCTGGATCCAACCGGTACTGTAGCAGGGAGCGGAAAACGAGGATCAACGGCGACGTCGGGGAAGAAGAAGCAGCGGCCGACGGGGACAGCGAGGTCGCCGGAGCGGGATCCGGCCGAAGCTGCGGTGGCCGGGGTCGGAGACGCGCGGTGAGGCCGGGCGGTGAGGACGGGGCGGCGACCACCGGGCGGCAGGCGGCGGAGGCAGCCGGCGTTGGCTCGGCGGTGGTTTTCGTGGTTGGCCATGGCGGCAAAGGGCGGTGGAGCTCCCAGGCTCGGGCGGCGAAGCGCCTCGGCGGCAGCGACAGGCGCGCGGGGTCGGGCGCTCGGGCCCC
>NC_057800.1:197384591-197385651 GCF_018294505.1 Triticum aestivum | reverse complement strand
GCTCGGGCCCCTGCGCGGCTCGGGCGGGCCGGCCCCGGGCCGGGCGGGCCGCGGCGGCGGTGAACTGGGACCGGGGAAGCGGCGAATGGGAGCAGGCCACGTGGCGGCGGACGGGCAGGTCGGACGTGTCCGTCCGGACTGAAATCTCTCCGGCGGCGCGGTAGGGAAAAAGGACAAGGGTTTTGCCTGAAAATTTCGGGGAGTGGCCTTTAAATAGAGGTAGAGGAGGCTAGGAAGCTCCAAATGGAGTGCGGTTTTCGGCCACACGATCGTGATCGAACGCTCTAGAGGATGCGGAAGGTTTTGGTGGGCTTTGGGCCAAATTGGAAGGGTGTTGGGCTGCAACACAAACGAGGCCTTCTCGGTCCCTCGGTTAACCGTTGGAGTATCAAACGAAGTCCAAATGGCACGGAACTTGACAGGTGGTCTACCGGTAGTAAACCAAGGCCGCTTGGCAAGTCTCGGTCCGATCCGGAAATGTTTAACCCCGACACACGAAAAGAGGTAGAAAGGACCACCGGAGGAGATAGGAGCGCCGGAATGCAAAACGGACAACCGGGAAAATGCTCAGATGCATGAGACAAACATGTATGCACATGCAATGCACATGATGACATGATAAGAGATGCATGGCGAAGGCAACAACACACGGAGAAAAAAACCCAAACCCGAGGAAAATAAAATAACTTAGGCCGGAAACAGCAAGAGTTGGGATACATATAAGGTAAATTACATCCGGGGTGTTACATCAAAGTGGCCCAAAACCCACCTAAATCCCCTCCATCATCTAGGTCGTTCGATCATGATCGCGTGGCTGCAAACCGTGCTTAATTTGGAGCCTCCTAGCTCCTCCGACCTATAAAAGGTCCTCCCATTCCAAATCCGGATCAAACCCTAGACCCCTCCCTCTCCTCGCGCCGCCAGACAGAAACCGGCCGGCCAGACGTGTCCGCCCGCGCCGCCGCCGCCACGTGGCACGCCACGATTTGCCCGCGCCCGCGCCTCACTTCGCCGGCCCGCTCGGCCCGCGGGAGGCCCTCCCGGGCCCGCTCGCCGCCTC